>NC_034191.2:5358071-5398071 GCF_002021735.2 Oncorhynchus kisutch
GAGTGGAGGGTTGTGTCCTCCTCTAGATTAGTGAAGGATCGGATGTTTGGGTCCTCCTCTAGATTAGTGAAAAGGTGAAGGGTTCGGTCCTCCTCTAGATTAGTGAAGGACTGGAGGGTTCGGTCCTCCTCTAGATTAGTGAAGGAGTGGAGGGTTGGGTCCTCCTCTAGTTTAGTGAAGGAGTGCAGGGTTGCGTCCTCTAGGATAGAGAAGGAGTGCAGGGTTGGGTCCTCCTCTGGGTTAGTGAAGGAGTGGGGGGTCGGGTCCTCCTCTAGATTAGTGAAGGAGTGGAGGGTTGGGTCCTCCTCTAGATTAGTGAAGAAGTGAAGGGTCGGGTCCTCCTCTAGATTAGTGAAGGAGTGAAGGGTTGGGTCCTCCTCTAGATTAGTGAAGAAGTGGAGGGTTGGGTCCTGTAGATTAGTGAAGGAGTGGATGTTTGGGTCCTCCTCTAGATTAGTGAAAAGGTGAAGGGTTCGGTCCTCCTCTAGATTAGTGAAGGATTGGAGGGTTCGGTCCTCCTCTAGATTAGTGAAGGAATGAGGGGTTCGGTCCTCCTCTAGTTTACTGAAGGAGTGGAGGGTTGGGTCCTCCTTTAATTTAGTGAAGGATTGGAGGGTTGGGTCCTCCTCTAGTTTAGTGAAGGAGTGCAGGGTTGGGTCCTCTAGGATAGAGAAGGAGTGCAGGGTTGGGTCCTCCTCTAGATTTGTGAAGGAGTGGAGGGTTGGGTCCTCCTCTAGATTATTGGAAGAGTGGAGGGTTGGGTCCTTCTCTAGGTTAGTGAAGGGTTGGGTCCTTCCCTAGGTTAGTGAAGGATAGGAGGGTTGGGTCCTCCACTAGGTTAGTGAAGGAGTGGAGAGTTGGGTCCTCCTCAAGATTAGTGAAGGAGTGGAGGGTTGGGTCCTCCTCTAGTTTAGTGAAGGAGTGGGGGGTTGGGTCCTCTTCTAGATTAGGGAAGGCGCGGAGGGTTGGGTCCTCCTCTAGGTTAGTGAATGAGTGGAGGGTTGGGTCCTCCTCTAGTTTACTGAAGGAGTGGAGGGTTGGGTCCTCCTTTAGTTTAGTGAAGGAGTAGAGGGTTGGGCCCTCCTCCAGTTTAGTGAAGGAGTGCAGGGTTGGGTCCTCTAGGATAGAGAAGGAGTGCAGGGCAGGGTCCTCCTCTGGGTTAGTGAAGGAGCGGGGGGTCGGGTCGTCCTCTAGATTAGTGAAGGAGTGGAGGGTTGGGTCCTTCTCTAGGTTAGTGAAGGATTGGGTCCTTCCCTAGGTTAGTGAAGGATAGGAGGGTTGGTTCCTCCACTAGGTTAGTGAAGGAGTGGAGGGTTGGGTCCTCCTCTAGATTAGTGAAGTAGTGAAGGGTCGGGTCCTCCTCTAGATTAGTGAAGGAGTGAAGGGTTGGGTCCTCCTCTAGATTAGTGAAGAGGTGGAGGGTTGGGTCCTGTAGATTAGTGAAGGAGTGGAGGGCTGGGTCCTCCTCTAGATTAGTGAAAGAGTGGAGGGTTGTGTCCTCCTCTAGATTAGTGAAGGATCGGATGTTTGGGTCCTCCTCTAGATTAGTGAAAAGGTGAAGGGTTCGGTCCTCCTCTAGATTAGTGAAGGATTGGAGGGTTCGGTCCTCCTCTAGATTAGTGAAAGAGTGGAGGGTTTTGTCCTCCTCTAGATTAGTGAAGGATCGGATGTTTGGGTCCTCCTCTAGATTAGTGAAAAGGTGAAGGGTTCGGTCCTCCTCTAGATTAGTGAAGGATTGGAGGGTTCGGTCCTCCTCTAGTTTAGTGAAGGAGTGGAGGGTTGGGTCCTCCTCCAGTTTAGTGAAGGAGTGCAGGGTTGGGTCCTCTAGGATAGAGAAGGAGTGCAGGGCAGGGTCCTCCTCTGGGTTAGTGAAGGAGAGGGGGGTCGGGTCGTCCTCTAGATTAGTGAAGGAGTGGAGGGTTGGGACCTCCTCTAGATTAGTAAAAGAGTGGAGGGTTGTGTCCTCCTCTAGATTAGTGAAGGATCGGATGTTTGGGTCCTCCTCTAGATTAGTGAAAAGGTGAAGGGTTCGGTCCTCCTCTAGATTAGTGAAGGACTGGAGGGTTCGGTCCTCCTCTAGATTAGTGAAGGAGTGGAGGGTTGGGTCCTCCTCTAGTTTAGTGAAGGAGTGCAGGGTTGCGTCCTCTAGGATAGAGAAGGAGTGCAGGGTTGGGTCCTCCTCTGGGTTAGTGAAGGAGTGGGGGGTCGGGTCCTCCTCTAGATTAGTGAAGGAGTGGAGGGTTGGGTCCTCCTCTAGATTAGTGAAGAAGTGAAGGGTCGGGTCCTCCTCTAGATTAGTGAAGGAGTGAAGGGTTGGGTCCTCCTCTAGATTAGTGAAGAAGTGGAGGGTTGGGTCCTGTAGATTAGTGAAGGAGTGGATGTTTGGGTCCTCCTCTAGATTAGTGAAAAGGTGAAGGGTTCGGTCCTCCTCTAGATTAGTGAAGGATTGGAGGGTTCGGTCCTCCTCTAGATTAGTGAAGGAATGAGGGGTTCGGTCCTCCTCTAGTTTACTGAAGGAGTGGAGGGTTGGGTCCTCCTTTAATTTAGTGAAGGATTGGAGGGTTGGGTCCTCCTCTAGTTTAGTGAAGGAGTGCAGGGTTGGGTCCTCTAGGATAGAGAAGGAGTGCAGGGTTGGGTCCTCCTCTAGATTTGTGAAGGAGTGGAGGGTTGGGTCCTCCTCTAGATTATTGGAAGAGTGGAGGGTTGGGTCCTTCTCTAGGTTAGTGAAGGGTTGGGTCCTTCCCTAGGTTAGTGAAGGATAGGAGGGTTGGGTCCTCCACTAGGTTAGTGAAGGAGTGGAGAGTTGGGTCCTCCTCAAGATTAGTGAAGGAGTGAAGGGTTGGGTCCTCATCTAGGTTAGTGAAGGAGTGGAGTGTTGGGTCCTCCTCTAGGTTAGTGAAGGAGTGGAGCGTTTGGTTCTCCTCTAGGTTAGTGAAGGAGTGAAGGGTTGGGTCCTCCTCTAGGTTAGTGAATGAGTGGAGGGTTGGGTCTTCCTCTAGGTTACTGAATGAGTTGAGGGTTGGGTCCTCCTCTAGGTTACTGAATGAGTGGAGGGTTGGGTCCTCCTCTAGTTTAGTGAAGGAGTGGAAGGTTGGGTCCTCCTCTAGATTAGTGAAGGAGTGGAGGGTTGGGTTCTCCTCTAGTTTAGTGAAAGAGTGCAGGGTTGGGTCCTCTAGGATAGTGAAAGAGTGGAGGGTTGGGTCCTCTGGGTTAGTGGAGGAGTGGATGGTCGTGTCCTCCTCTAGATTATTTAAGGAGTGGAGGGATGGGTCCTTCTCTAGATTAGTGAAAGAGTGGAGGGTTGGGTCCTTCTCTAGGTTAGTGAAGGGTTGGGGCCTTCCCTAGGTTAGTGAAGGAGTGAAGGGTTGGGTCCTCCTCTAGGTTAGTGAAGGAATGGAGGGTTCGGTCCTCCTCTAGTTTAGTGAAGGAGTGGAGGGTTGGGTCCTCCTCTAGATTAGTGAAGGAGTGGAGGGTTGGGTTCTCCTCTAGTTTAGTGAAAGAGTGAAGGGTTGGGTCCTCCTCTAGGTTAGTGAATGAGTGGAGGGTTGGGTCCTCCTCTAGGTTACTGAATGAGTGGAGGGTTGGGTCCTCCTCTAGTTTAGTGAAGGAGTGGAGGGTTGGTTCCTCCTCTAGATTAGTGAAGGAGTGGAGGGTTGGGTTCTCCTCTAGTTTAGTGAAGGAGTGCAGGGTTGGGTCCTCTAGGATAGTGAAAGAGTGGAGGGTTGGGTCCTCTGGGTTAGTGAAGGAGTGGATGGTCGGGTCCTCCTCTAGATTATTTAAGGAGTGGAGGGATGGGTCCTTCTCTAGATTAGTGAAAGAGTGGAGGGTTGGGTCCTTCTCTAGGTTAGTGAAGGGTTGGGTCCTCTAGGATAGTGAAAGAGTGGAGGGTTGGGTCCCCTGGGTTAGTGAAGGAGTGGATGGTCGGGTCCTCCTCTAGATTATTTAAGGAGTGGAGGGATGGGTCCTTCTCTAGATTAGTGAAAGAGTGGAGGGTTGGGTCCTCCTCTAGTTTAGTGAAGGAGTGGGGGGTTGGGTCCTCTTCTAGATTAGGGAAGGCGCGGAGGGTTGGGTCCTCCTCTAGGTTAGTGAATGAGTGGAGGGTTGGGTCCTCCTCTAGTTTACTGAAGGAGTGGAGGGTTGGGTCCTCCTCTAGATTAGTGAAGGAGTGGAGGGTTGGGTCCTCCTCTAGATTAGTGAAGAAGTGAAGGGTCGGGTCCTCCTCTAGATTAGTGAAGGAGTGAAGGGTTGGGTCCTCCTCTAGATTAGTGAAGAAGTGGAGGGTTGGGTCCTGTAGATTAGTGAAGGAGTGGATGTTTGGGTCCTCCTCTAGATTAGTGAAAAGGTGAAGGGTTCGGTCCTCCTCTAGATTAGTGAAGGATTGGAGGGTTCGGTCCTCCTCTAGATTAGTGAAGGAATGAGGGGTTCGGTCCTCCTCTAGTTTACTGAAGGAGTGGAGGGTTGGGTCCTCCTTTAATTTAGTGAAGGATTGGAGGGTTGGGTCCTCCTCTAGTTTAGTGAAGGAGTGCAGGGTTGGGTCCTCTAGGATAGAGAAGGAGTGCAGGGTTGGGTCCTCCTCTAGATTTGTGAAGGAGTGGAGGGTTGGGTCCTCCTCTAGATTATTGGAAGAGTGGAGGGTTGGGTCCTTCTCTAGGTTAGTGAAGGGTTGGGTCCTTCCCTAGGTTAGTGAAGGATAGGAGGGTTGGGTCCTCCACTAGGTTAGTGAAGGAGTGGAGAGTTGGGTCCTCCTCAAGATTAGTGAAGGAGTGAAGGGTTGGGTCCTCATCTAGGTTAGTGAAGGAGTGGAGTGTTGGGTCCTCCTCTAGGTTAGTGAAGGAGTGGAGCGTTTGGTTCTCCTCTAGGTTAGTGAAGGAGTGAAGGGTTGGGTCCTCCTCTAGGTTAGTGAATGAGTGGAGGGTTGGGTCTTCCTCTAGGTTACTGAATGAGTTGAGGGTTGGGTCCTCCTCTAGGTTACTGAATGAGTGGAGGGTTGGGTCCTCCTCTAGTTTAGTGAAGGAGTGGAAGGTTGGGTCCTCCTCTAGATTAGTGAAGGAGTGGAGGGTTGGGTTCTCCTCTAGTTTAGTGAAAGAGTGCAGGGTTGGGTCCTCTAGGATAGTGAAAGAGTGGAGGGTTGGGTCCTCTGGGTTAGTGGAGGAGTGGATGGTCGTGTCCTCCTCTAGATTATTTAAGGAGTGGAGGGATGGGTCCTTCTCTAGATTAGTGAAAGAGTGGAGGGTTGGGTCCTTCTCTAGGTTAGTGAAGGGTTGGGGCCTTCCCTAGGTTAGTGAAGGAGTGAAGGGTTGGGTCCTCCTCTAGGTTAGTGAAGGAATGGAGGGTTCGGTCCTCCTCTAGTTTAGTGAAGGAGTGGAGGGTTGGGTCCTCCTCTAGATTAGTGAAGGAGTGGAGGGTTGGGTTCTCCTCTAGTTTAGTGAAAGAGTGAAGGGTTGGGTCCTCCTCTAGGTTAGTGAATGAGTGGAGGGTTGGGTCCTCCTCTAGGTTACTGAATGAGTGGAGGGTTGGGTCCTCCTCTAGTTTAGTGAAGGAGTGGAGGGTTGGTTCCTCCTCTAGATTAGTGAAGGAGTGGAGGGTTGGGTTCTCCTCTAGTTTAGTGAAGGAGTGCAGGGTTGGGTCCTCTAGGATAGTGAAAGAGTGGAGGGTTGGGTCCTCTGGGTTAGTGAAGGAGTGGATGGTCGGGTCCTCCTCTAGATTATTTAAGGAGTGGAGGGATGGGTCCTTCTCTAGATTAGTGAAAGAGTGGAGGGTTGGGTCCTTCTCTAGGTTAGTGAAGGGTTGGGTCCTCTAGGATAGTGAAAGAGTGGAGGGTTGGGTCCCCTGGGTTAGTGAAGGAGTGGATGGTCGGGTCCTCCTCTAGATTATTTAAGGAGTGGAGGGATGGGTCCTTCTCTAGATTAGTGAAAGAGTGGAGGGTTGGGTCCTCCTCTAGTTTAGTGAAGGAGTGGGGGGTTGGGTCCTCTTCTAGATTAGGGAAGGCGCGGAGGGTTGGGTCCTCCTCTAGGTTAGTGAATGAGTGGAGGGTTGGGTCCTCCTCTAGTTTACTGAAGGAGTGGAGGGTTGGGTCCTCCTTTAGTTTAGTGAAGGAGTGGAGGGTTGGGTCCTCCTCCAGTTTAGTGAAGGAGTGCAGGGTTGGGTCCTCTAGGATAGAGAAGGAGTGCAGGGCAGGGTCCTCCTCTGGGTTAGTGAAGGAGCGGGGGGTCGGGTCGTCCTCTAGATTAGTGAAGGAGTGGAGGGTTGGGTCCTTCTCTAGATTAGTGAAGGGTTGGGTCCTTCCCTAGGTTAGTGAAGGATAGGAGGGTTGGTTCCTCCACTAGGTTAGTGAAGGAGTGGAGGGTTGGGTCCTCCTCTAGATTAGTGAAGTAGTGAAGGGTCGGGTCCTCCTCTAGATTAGTGAAGGAGTGAAGGGTTGGGTCCTCCTCCAGATTAGTGAAGAGGTGGAGGGTTGGGTCCTGTAGATTAGTGAAGGAGTGGAGGGCTGGGTCCTCCTCTAGATTAGTGAAAGAGTGGAGGGTTGTGTCCTCCTCTAGATTAGTGAAGGATCGGATGTTTGGGTCCTCCTCTAGATTAGTGAAAAGGTGAAGGGTTCGGTCCTCCTCTAGATTAGTGAAGGATTGGAGGGTTCGGTCCTCCTCTAGATTAGTGAAAGAGTGGAGGGTTTTGTCCTCCTCTAGATTAGTGAAGGATCGGATGTTTGGGTCCTCCTCTAGATTAGTGAAGGATTGGAGGGTTCGGTCCTCCTCTAGTTTAGTGAAGGAGTGGAGGGTTGGGTCCTCCTCCAGTTTAGTGAAGGAGTGCAGGGTTGGGTCCTCTAGGATAGAGAAGGAGTGCAGGGCAGGGTCCTCCTCTGGGTTAGTGAAGGAGAGGGGGGTCGGGTCGTCCTCTAGATTAGTGAAGGATCGGATGTTTGGGTCCTCCTCTAGATTAGTGAAAAGGTGAAGGGTTCGGTCCTCCTCTAGATTAGTGAAGGACTGGAGGGTTCGGTCCTCCTCTAGATTAGTGAAGGAGTGGAGGGTTGGGTCCTCCTCTAGGTTACTGAATGAGTGGAGGGTTGGGTCCTCCTCTAGTTTAGTGAAGGACTGGAGGGTTCGGGAGTGGAGGGTTGGGTCCTCCTCTAGTTTAGTGAAGGAGTGCAGGGTTGCGTCCTCTAGGATAGAGAAGGAGTGCAGGGTTGGGTCCTCCTCTGGGTTAGTGAAGGAGTGGGGGGTCGGGTCCTCCTCTAGATTAGTGAAGGAGTGGAGGGTTGGGTCCTCCTCTAGATTAGTGAAGAAGTGAAGGGTCGGGTCCTCCTCTAGATTAGTGAAGGAGTGAAGGGTTGGGTCCTCCTCTAGATTAGTGAAGAAGTGGAGGGTTGGGTCCTGTAGATTAGTGAAGGAGTGGATGTTTGGGTCCTCCTCTAGATTAGTGAAAAGGTGAAGGGTTCGGTCCTCCTCTAGATTAGTGAAGGATTGGAGGGTTTCGGTCCTCCTCTTGTTTACTGAAGGAGTGGAGGGTTGGGTCCTCCTTTAATTTAGTGAAGGATTGGAGGGTTGGGTCCTCCTCTAGTTTAGTGAAGGAGTGCAGGGTTGGGTCCTCTAGGATAGAGAAGGAGTGCAGGGTTGGGTCCTCCTCTAGATTAGCGAAGGAGTGGAGGGTTGGGTCCTCCTCTAGATTAGTGGAAGAGTGGAGGGTTGGGTCCTCCTCTAGTTTAGTGAAGGAGTGGAGGGTTGGGTCCTCCTCTATATTAGTGAAGGAGTGGAGGGTTGGGTTCTCCTCTAGTTTAGTGAAAGAGTGCAGGGTTGGGTCCTCTAGGATAGTGAAAGAGTGGAGGGTTGGGTCCTCTGGGTTAGTGAAGGAGTGGATGGTCGTGTCCTCCTCTAGATTATTTAAGGAGTGGAGGGATGGGTCCTTCTCTAGATTAGTGAAAGAGTGGAGGGTTGGGTCCTTCTCTAGGTTAGTGAAGGGTTGGGGCCTTCCCTAGGTTAGTGAAGGAGTGAAGGGTTGGGTCCTCCTCTAGGTTAGTGAAGGAATGGAGGGTTCGGTCCTCCTCTAGTTTACTGAAGGAGTGAAGGGTTGGGTCCTCCTCTAGGTTAGTGAATGAGTGGAGGGTTGGGTCCTCCTCTAGGTTACTGAATGAGTGGAGGGTTGGGTCCTCCTCTAGTTTAGTGAAGGAGGGGAGGGTTGGTTCCTCCTCTAGATTAGTGAAGGAGTGGAGGGTTGGGTTCTCCTCTAGTTTAGTGAAGGAGTGCAGGGTTGGGTCCTCTAGGATAGTGAAAGAGTGGAGGGTTGGGTCCTCTGGGTTAGTGAAGGAGTGGATGGTCGGGTCCTCCTCTAGATTATTTAAGGAGTGGAGGGATGGGTCCTTCTCTAGATTAGTGAAAGAGTGGAGGGTTGGGTCCTTCTCTAGGTTAGTAAAGGGTTGGGTCCTCTAGGATAGTGAAAGAGTGGAGGGTTGGGTCCCCTGGGTTAGTGAAGGAGTGGATGGTCGGGTCCTCCTCTAGATTATTTAAGGAGTGGAGGGATGGGTCCTTCTCTAGATTAGTGAAAGAGTGGAGGGTTGGGTCCTCCTCTAGTTTAGTGAAGGAGTGGGGGGTTGGGTCCTCTTCTAGATTAGGGAAGGCGCGGAGGGTTGGGTCCTCCTCTAGGTTAGTGAATGAGTGGAGGGTTGGGTCCTCCTCTAGATTAGTGAAGGAGTGGAGGGTTGGGTCCTCCTCTAGATTAGTGAAGAAGTGAAGGGTCGGGTCCTCCTCTAGATTAGTGAAGGAGTGAAGGGTTGGGTCCTCCTCTAGATTAGTGAAGAAGTGGAGGGTTGGGTCCTGTAGATTAGTGAAGGAGTGGATGTTTGGGTCCTCCTCTAGATTAGTGAAAAGGTGAAGGGTTCGGTCCTCCTCTAGATTAGTGAAGGATTGGAGGGTTTCGGTCCTCCTCTTGTTTACTGAAGGAGTGGAGGGTTGGGTCCTCCTTTAATTTAGTGAAGGATTGGAGGGTTGGGTCCTCCTCTAGTTTAGTGAAGGAGTGCAGGGTTGGGTCCTCTAGGATAGAGAAGGAGTGCAGGGTTGGGTCCTCCTCTAGATTAGCGAAGGAGTGGAGGGTTGGGTCCTCCTCTAGATTAGTGGAAGAGTAGAGGGTTGGGTCCTCCTCTAGTTTAGTGAAGGAGTGGAGGGTTGGGTCCTCCTCTATATTAGTGAAGGAGTGGAGGGTTCGGTTCTCCCCTAGTTTAGTGAAAGAGTGCAGGGTTGGGTCCTCTAGGATAGTGAAAGAGTGGAGGGTTGGGTCCTCTGGGTTAGTGAAGGAGTGGATGGTCGTGTCCTCCTCTAGATTATTTAAGGAGTGGAGGGATGGGTCCTTCTCTAGATTAGTGAAAGAGTGGAGGGTTGGGTCCTTCTCTAGGTTAGTGAAGGGTTGGGGCCTTCCCTAGGTTAGTGAAGGAGTGAAGGGTTGGGTCCTCCTCTAGGTTAGTGAAGGAATGGAGGGTTCGGTCCTCCTCTAGTTTACTGAAGGAGTGAAGGGTTGGGTCCTCCTCTAGGTTAGTGAATGAGTGGAGGGTTGGGTCCTCCTCTAGGTTACTGAATGAGTGGAGGGTTGGGTCCTCCTCTAGTTTAGTGAAGGAGGGGAGGGTTGGTTCCTCCTCTAGATTAGTGAAGGAGTGGAGGGTTGGGTTCTCCTCTAGTTTAGTGAAGGAGTGCAGGGTTGGGTCCTCTAGGATAGTGAAAGAGTGGAGGGTTGGGTCCTCTGGGTTAGTGAAGGAGTGGATGGTCGGGTCCTCCTCTAGATTATTTAAGGAGTGGAGGGATGGGTCTTTCTCTAGATTAGTGAAAGAGTGGAGGGTTGGGTCCTTCTCTAGGTTAGTAAAGGGTTGGGTCCTCTAGGATAGTGAAAGAGTGGAGGGTTGGGTCCCCTGGGTTAGTGAAGGAGTGGATGGTCGGGTCCTCCTCTAGATTATTTAAGGAGTGGAGGGATGGGTCCTTCTCTAGATTAGTGAAAGAGTGGAGGGTTGGGTCCTCCTCTAGTTTAGTGAAGGAGTGGGGGGTTGGGTCCTCTTCTAGATTAGGGAAGGCGCGGAGGGTTGGGTCCTCCTCTAGGTTAGTGAATGAGTGGAGGGTTGGGTCCTCCTCTAGTTTACTGAAGGAGTGGAGGGTTGGGTCCTCCTTTAGTTTAGTGAAGGAGTGGAGGGTTGGGTCCTCCTCCAGTTTAGTGAAGGAGTGCAGGGTTGGGTCCTCTAGGATAGAGAAGGAGTGCAGGGCAGGGTCCTCCTCTGGGTTAGTGAAGGAGCGGGGGGGTCGGGTCGTCCTCTAGATTAGTGAAGGAGTGGAGGGTTGGGTCCTTCTCTAGATTAGTGAAGGGTTGGGTCCTTCCCTAGGTTAGTGAAGGATAGGAGGGTTGGTTCCTCCACTAGGTTAGTGAAGGAGTGGAGGGTTGGGTCCTCCTCTAGATTAGTGAAGTAGTGAAGGGTCGGGTCCTCCTCTAGATTAGTGAAGGAGTGAAGGGTTGGGTCCTCCTCCAGATTAGTGAAGAGGTGGAGGGTTGGGTCCTGTAGATTAGTGAAGGAGTGGAGGGCTGGGTCCTCCTCTAGATTAGTGAAAGAGTGGAGGGTTGTGTCCTCCTCTAGATTAGTGAAGGATCGGATGTTTGGGTCCTCCTCTAGATTAGTGAAAAGGTGAAGGGTTCGGTCCTCCTCTAGATTAGTGAAGGATTGGAGGGTTCGGTCCTCCTCTAGATTAGTGAAAGAGTGGAGGGTTTTATCCTCCTCTAGATTAGTGAAGGATCGGATGTTTGGGTCCTCCTCTAGATTAGTGAAAAGGTGAAGGGTTCGGTCCTCCTCTAGATTAGTGAAGGATTGGAGGGTTCGGTCCTCCTCTAGTTTAGTGAAGGAGTGGAGGGTTGGGTCCTCCTCCAGTTTAGTGAAGGAGTGCAGGGTTGGGTCCTCTAGGATAGAGAAGGAGTGCAGGGCAGGGTCCTCCTCTGGGTTAGTGAAGGAGAGGGGGGTCGGGTCGTCCTCTAGATTAGTGAAGGAGTGGAGGGTTGGGACCTCCTCTAGATTAGTAAAAGAGTGGAGGGTTGTGTCCTCCTCTAGATTAGTGAAGGATCGGATGTTTGGGTCCTCCTCTAGATTAGTGAAAAGGTGAAGGGTTCGGTCCTCCTCTAGATTAGTGAAGGACTGGAGGGTTCGGTCCTCCTCTAGATTAGTGAAGGAGTGGAGGGTTGGGTCCTCCTCTAGGTTACTGAATGAGTGGAGGGTTGGGTCCTCCTCTAGTTTAGTGAAGGAGTGGAGGGTTCGGTCCTCCTCTAGATTAGTGAAGGAGTGGAGGGTTGGGTCCTCCTCTAGTTTAGTGAAGGAGTGCAGGGTTGCGTCCTCTAGGATAGAGAAGGAGTGCAGGGTTGGGTCCTCCTCTGGGTTAGTGAAGGAGTGGGGGGTCGGGTCCTCCTCTAGATTAGTGAAGGAGTGGAGGGTTGGGTCCTCCTCTAGATTAGTGAAGAAGTGAAGGGTCGGGTCCTCCTCTAGATTAGTGAAGGAGTGAAGGGTTGGGTCCTCCTCTAGATTAGTGAAGAAGTGGAGGGTTGGGTCCTGTAGATTAGTGAAGGAGTGGATGTTTGGGTCCTCCTCTAGATTAGTGAAAAGGTGAAGGGTTCGGTCCTCCTCTAGATTAGTGAAGGATTGGAGGGTTTCGGTCCTCCTCTAGTTTACTGAAGGAGTGGAGGGTTGGGTCCTCCTTTAATTTAGTGAAGGATTGGAGGGTTGGGTCCTCCTCTAGTTTAGTGAAGGAGTGCAGGGTTGGGTCCTCTAGGATAGAGAAGGAGTGCAGGGTTGGGTCCTCCTCTAGATTAGCGAAGGAGTGGAGGGTTGGGTCCTCCTCTAGATTAGTGGAAGAGTGGAGGGTTGGGTCCTTCTCTAGGTTAGTGAAGGGTTGGATCCTTCCCTAGGTTAGTGAAGGATAGGAGGGTTGGGTCCTCCACTAGGTTAGTGAAGGAGTGGAGAGTTGGGTCCTCCTCTAGATTAGTGAAGGAGTGAAGGGTTGGGTCCTCATCTAGGTTAGTGAAGGAGTGGAGTGTTGGGTCCTCCTCTAGGTTAGTGAAGGAGTGGAGCGTTTGGTTCTCCTCTAGGTTAGTGAAGGAGTGAAGGGTTTGGTCCTCCTCTAGGTTAGTGAATGAGTGAAGGGTTGGGTCCTCCTCTAGGTTACTGAATGAGTGGAGGGTTGGGTCCTTCTCTAGGTTAGTGAAGGGTTGGATCCTTCCCTAGGTTAGTGAAGGATAGGAGGGTTGGGTCCTCCACTAGGTTAGTGAAGGAGTGGAGAGTTGGGTCCTCCTCTAGATTAGTGAAGGAGTGAAGGGTTGGGTCCTCATCTAGGTTAGTGAAGGAGTGGAGTGTTGGGTCCTCCTCTAGGTTAGTGAAGGAGTGGAGCGTTTGGTTCTCCACTAGGTTAGTGAAGGAGTGAAGGGTTGGGTCCTCCTCTAGTTTAGTGAAGGAGTGGAGGGTTGGGTCCTCCTCTAGATTAGTGAATAAGTGGAGGGTTGGGTCCTCCTCTAGATTAGTGAAGGAGTGGAGGGTTGGGTTCTCCTCTAGTTTAGTGAAGGAGTGCACGGTTGGGTCCTCTAGGATAGTGAAAGAGTGGAGGGTTGGGTCCTCTGGGTTAGTGAAGGAGTGGATGGTCGTGTCCTCCTCTAGATTATTTAAGGAGTGGAGGGATGGGTCCTTCTCTAGATTAGTGAAAGAGTGGAGGGTTGGGTCCTTCTCTAGGTTAGTGAAGGGTTGGGGCCTTCCCTAGGTTAGTGAAGGAGTGAAGGGTTGGGTCCTCCTCTAGATTAGTGAAGGAATGGAGGGTTCGGTCCTCCTCTAGTTTACTGAAGGAGTGAAGGGTTGGGCCCTCCTCTAGGTTAGTGAATGAGTGGAGGGTTGGGTCCTCCTCTAGGTTACTGAATGAGTGGAGGGTTGGGTCCTCCTATAGGTTAGTGAAGGAGTGGAGGGTTGGGTCCTCCTCTAGATTAGTGAAGGAGTGGAGTGTTGGGTTCTCCTCTAGTTTAGTGAAGGAGTGCAGGGTTGGGTCCTCTAGGATAGTGAAAGAGTGGAGGGTTGGGTCCTCTGGGTTAGTGAAGGAGTGGATGGTCGGGTCCTCCTCTAGATTATTTAAGGAGTGGAGGGATGGGTCCTTCTCTAGATTAGTGAAAGAGTGGAGGGTTGGGTCCTCCTCTAGTTTAGTGAAGGAGTGGGGGGTTGGGTCCTCTTCTAGATTAGGGAAGGCGCGGAGGGTTGGGTCCTCCTCTAGTTTACTGAAGGAGTGGAGGGTTGGGTCCTCCTTTAGTTTAGTGAAGGAGTGGAGGGTTGGGTCCTCCTCCAGTTTAGTGAAGGAGTGCAGGGTTGGGTCCTCTAGGATAGAGAAGGAGTGCAGGGCAGGGTCCTCCTCTGGGTTAGTGAAGGAGCGGGGGGTCGGGTCGTCCTCTAGATTAGTGAAGGAGTGGAGGGTTGGGTCCTTCTCTAGGTTAGTGAAGGGTTGGGTCCTTCCCTAGGTTAGTGAAGGATAGGAGGGTTGGTTCCTCCACTAGGTTAGTGAAGGAGTGGAGGGTTGGGTCCTCCTCTAGATTAGTGAAGTAGTGAAGGGTCGGGTCCTCCTCTAGATTAGTGAAGGAGTGAAGGGTTGGGTCCTCCTCTAGATTAGTGAAAGAGTGGAGGGTTGTGTCCTCCTCTAGATTAGTGAAGGATCGGATGTTTGGGTCCTCCTCTAGATTAGTGAAAAGGTGAAGGGTTCGGTCCTCCTCTAGATTAGTGAAGGATTGGAGGGTTCGGTCCTCCTCTAGATTAGTGAAATGGTGGAGGGTTTTGTCCTCCTCTAGATTAGTGAAGGATCGGATGTTTGGGTCCTCCTCTAGATTAGTGAAAAGGTGAAGGGTTCGGTCCTCCTCTAGATTAGTGAAGGATTGGAGGGTTCGGTCCTCCTCTAGTTTAGTGAAGGAGTGGAGGGTTGGGTCCTCCTCCAGTTTAGTGAAGGAGTGCAGGGTTGGGTCCTCTAGGATAGAGAAGGAGTGCAGGGCAGGTTCCTCCTCTGGGTTAGTGAAGGAGCGGGGGGTCGGGTCGTCCTCTAGATTAGTGAAGGAGTGGAGGGTTGGGTCCTTCTCTAGGTTAGTGAAGGGTTGGGTCCTTCCCTAGGTTAGTGAAGGATAGGAGGGTTGGTTCCTCCACTAGGTTAGTGAAGGAGTGGAGGGTTGGGTCCTCCTCTAGATTAGTGAAGTAGTGAAGGGTCGGGTCCTCCTCTAGATTAGTGAAGGAGTGAAGGGTTGGGTCCTCCTCTAGATTAGTGAAAGAGTGGAGGGTTGTGTCCTCCTCTAGATTAGTGAAGGATCGGATGTTTGGGTCCTCCTCTAGATTAGTGAAAAGGTGAAGGGTTGTGTCCTCCTCTAGATTAGTGAAGGATCGGATGTTTGGGTCCTCCTCTAGATTAGTGAAAAGGTGAAGGGTTCGGTCCTCCTCTAGATTAGTGAAGGATTGGAGGGTTCGGTCCTCCTCTAGATTAGTGAAATGGTGGAGGGTTTTGTCCTCCTCTAGATTAGTGAAGGATAGGAGGGTTGGGTCCTCCACTAGGTTAGTGAAGGAGTGGAGTGTTGGGTCCTCCTCTAGGTTAGTGAAGGAGTGGAGCGTTTGGTTCTCCTCTAGGTTAGTGAAGGAGTGAAGGGTTTGGTCCTCCTCTAGGTTAGTGAATGAGTGTAGGGTTGGGTCCTCCTCTAGATTAGTGAAGGATCGGATGTTTGGGTCCTCCTCTAGATTAGTGAAAAGGTGAAGGGTTCGGTCCTCCTCTAGATTAGTGAAGGATTGGAGGGTTCGGTCCTCCTCTAGATTAGTGAAAGAGTGGAGGGTTTTGTCCTCCTCTAGATTAGTGAAGGATCGGATGTTTGGGTCCTCCTCTAGATTAGTGAAAAGGTGAAGGGTTCGGTCCTCCTCTAGATTAGTGAAGGATTGGAGGGTTCGGTCCTCCTCTAGTTTAGTGAAGGAGTGGAGGGTTGGGTCCTCCTCCAGTTTAGTGAAGGAGTGCAGGGTTGGGTCCTCTAGGATAGAGAAGGAGTGCAGGGCAGGGTCCTCCTCTGGGTTAGTGAAGGAGAGGGGGGTCGGGTCGTCCTCTAGATTAGTGAAGGAGTGGAGGGTTGGGACCTCCTCTAGATTAGTAAAAGAGTGGAGGGTTGTGTCCTCCTCTAGATTAGTGAAGGATCGGATGTTTGGGTCCTCCTCTAGATTAGTGAAAAGGTGAAGGGTTCGGTCCTCCTCTAGATTAGTGAAGGACTGGAGGGTTCGGTCCTCCTCTAGATTAGTGAAGGAGTGGAGGGTTGGGTCCTCCTCTAGGTTACTGAATGAGTGGAGGGTTGGGTCCTCCTCTAGTTTAGTGAAGGACTGGAGGGTTCGGTCCTCCTCTAGATTAGTGAAGGAGTGGAGGGTTGGGTCCTCCTCTAGTTTAGTGAAGGAGTGCAGGGTTGCGTCCTCTAGGATAGAGAAGGAGTGCAGGGTTGGGTCCTCCTCTGGGTTAGTGAAGGAGTGGGGGGTCGGGTCCTCCTCTAGATTAGTGAAGGAGTGGAGGGTTGGGTCCTCCTCTAGATTAGTGAAGAAGTGAAGGGTCGGGTCCTCCTCTAGATTAGTGAAGGAGTGAAGGGTTGGGTCCTCCTCTAGATTAGTGAAGAAGTGGAGGGTTGGGTCCTGTAGATTAGTGAAGGTGTGGATGTTTGGGTCCTCCTCTAGATTAGTGAAAAGGTGAAGGGTTCGGTCCTCCTCTAGATTAGTGAAGGATTGGAGGGTTTCGGTCCTCCTCTAGTTTACTGAAGGAGTGGAGGGTTGGGTCCTCCTTTAATTTAGTGAAGGATTGGAGGGTTGGGTCCTCCTCTAGTTTAGTGAAGGAGTGCAGGGTTGGGTCCTCTAGGATAGAGAAGGAGTGCAGGGTTGGGTCCTCCTCTAGATTAGCGAAGGAGTGGAGGGTTGGGTCCTCCTCTAGATTAGTGGAAGAGTGGAGGGTTGGGTCCTTCTCTAGGTTAGTGAAGGGTTGGATCCTTCCCTAGGTTAGTGAAGGATAGGAGGGTTGGGTCCTCCACTAGGTTAGTGAAGGAGTGGAGAGTTGGGTCCTCCTCTAGATTAGTGAAGGAGTGAAGGGTTGGGTCCTCATCTAGGTTAGTGAAGGAGTGGAGTGTTGGGTCCTCCTCTAGGTTAGTGAAGGAGTGGAGCGTTTGGTTCTCCTCTAGGTTAGTGAAGGAGTGAAGGGTTTGGTCCTCCTCTAGGTTAGTGAATGAGTGTAGGGTTGGGTCCTCCTCTAGGTTACTGAAGGAGTGGAGGGTTGGGTCCTCCTCTAGATTAGTGAAGTAGTGAAGGGTCGGGTCCTCCTCTAGATTAGTGAAGGAGTGAAGGGTTGGGTCCTCCTCTAGATTAGTGAAAGAGTGGAGGGTTGTGTCCTCCTCTAGATTAGTGAAGGATCGGATGTTTGGGTCCTCCTCTAGATTAGTGAAAAGGTGAAGGGTTCGGTCCTCCTCTAGATTAGTGAAGGATTGGAGGGTTCGGTCCTCCTCTAGATTAGTGAAATGGTGGAGGGTTTTGTCCTCCTCTAGATTAGTGAAGGATCGGATGTTTGGGTCCTCCTCTAGATTAGTGAAAAGGTGAAGGGTTCGGTCCTCCTCTAGATTAGTGAAGGATTGGAGGGTTCGGTCCTCCTCTAGTTTAGTGAAGGAGTGGAGGGTTGGGTCCTCCTCCAGTTTAGTGAAGGAGTGCAGGGTTGGGTCCTCTAGGATAGAGAAGGAGTGCAGGGCAGGTTCCTCCTCTGGGTTAGTGAAGGAGCGGGGGGTCGGGTCGTCCTCTAGATTAGTGAAGGAGTGGAGGGTTGGGTCCTTCTCTAGGTTAGTGAAGGGTTGGGTCCTTCCCTAGGTTAGTGAAGGATAGGAGGGTTGGTTCCTCCACTAGGTTAGTGAAGGAGTGGAGGGTTGGGTCCTCCTCTAGATTAGTGAAGTAGTGAAGGGTCGGGTCCTCCTCTAGATTAGTGAAGGAGTGAAGGGTTGGGTCCTCCTCTAGATTAGTGAAAGAGTGGAGGGTTGTGTCCTCCTCTAGATTAGTGAAGGATCGGATGTTTGGGTCCTCCTCTAGATTAGTGAAAAGGTGAAGGGTTGTGTCCTCCTCTAGATTAGTGAAGGATCGGATGTTTGGGTCCTCCTCTAGATTAGTGAAAAGGTGAAGGGTTCGGTCCTCCTCTAGATTAGTGAAGGATTGGAGGGTTCGGTCCTCCTCTAGATTAGTGAAATGGTGGAGGGTTTTGTCCTCCTCTAGATTAGTGAAGGATAGGAGGGTTGGGTCCTCCACTAGGTTAGTGAAGGAGTGGAGTGTTGGGTCCTCCTCTAGGTTAGTGAAGGAGTGGAGCGTTTGGTTCTCCTCTAGGTTAGTGAAGGAGTGAAGGGTTTGGTCCTCCTCTAGGTTAGTGAATGAGTGTAGGGTTGGGTCCTCCTCTAGATTAGTGAAGGATCGGATGTTTGGGTCCTCCTCTAGATTAGTGAAAAGGTGAAGGGTTCGGTCCTCCTCTAGATTAGTGAAGGATTGGAGGGTTCGGTCCTCCTCTAGATTAGTGAAAGAGTGGAGGGTTTTGTCCTCCTCTAGATTAGTGAAGGATCGGATGTTTGGGTCCTCCTCTAGATTAGTGAAAAGGTGAAGGGTTCGGTCCTCCTCTAGATTAGTGAAGGATTGGAGGGTTCGGTCCTCCTCTAGTTTAGTGAAGGAGTGGAGGGTTGGGTCCTCCTCCAGTTTAGTGAAGGAGTGCAGGGTTGGGTCCTCTAGGATAGAGAAGGAGTGCAGGGCAGGGTCCTCCTCTGGGTTAGTGAAGGAGAGGGGGGTCGGGTCGTCCTCTAGATTAGTGAAGGAGTGGAGGGTTGGGACCTCCTCTAGATTAGTAAAAGAGTGGAGGGTTGTGTCCTCCTCTAGATTAGTGAAGGATCGGATGTTTGGGTCCTCCTCTAGATTAGTGAAAAGGTGAAGGGTTCGGTCCTCCTCTAGATTAGTGAAGGACTGGAGGGTTCGGTCCTCCTCTAGATTAGTGAAGGAGTGGAGGGTTGGGTCCTCCTCTAGGTTACTGAATGAGTGGAGGGTTGGGTCCTCCTCTAGTTTAGTGAAGGACTGGAGGGTTCGGTCCTCCTCTAGATTAGTGAAGGAGTGGAGGGTTGGGTCCTCCTCTAGTTTAGTGAAGGAGTGCAGGGTTGCGTCCTCTAGGATAGAGAAGGAGTGCAGGGTTGGGTCCTCCTCTGGGTTAGTGAAGGAGTGGGGGGTCGGGTCCTCCTCTAGATTAGTGAAGGAGTGGAGGGTTGGGTCCTCCTCTAGATTAGTGAAGAAGTGAAGGGTCGGGTCCTCCTCTAGATTAGTGAAGGAGTGAAGGGTTGGGTCCTCCTCTAGATTAGTGAAGAAGTGGAGGGTTGGGTCCTGTAGATTAGTGAAGGTGTGGATGTTTGGGTCCTCCTCTAGATTAGTGAAAAGGTGAAGGGTTCGGTCCTCCTCTAGATTAGTGAAGGATTGGAGGGTTTCGGTCCTCCTCTAGTTTACTGAAGGAGTGGAGGGTTGGGTCCTCCTTTAATTTAGTGAAGGATTGGAGGGTTGGGTCCTCCTCTAGTTTAGTGAAGGAGTGCAGGGTTGGGTCCTCTAGGATAGAGAAGGAGTGCAGGGTTGGGTCCTCCTCTAGATTAGCGAAGGAGTGGAGGGTTGGGTCCTCCTCTAGATTAGTGGAAGAGTGGAGGGTTGGGTCCTTCTCTAGGTTAGTGAAGGGTTGGATCCTTCCCTAGGTTAGTGAAGGATAGGAGGGTTGGGTCCTCCACTAGGTTAGTGAAGGAGTGGAGAGTTGGGTCCTCCTCTAGATTAGTGAAGGAGTGAAGGGTTGGGTCCTCATCTAGGTTAGTGAAGGAGTGGAGTGTTGGGTCCTCCTCTAGGTTAGTGAAGGAGTGGAGCGTTTGGTTCTCCTCTAGGTTAGTGAAGGAGTGAAGGGTTTGGTCCTCCTCTAGGTTAGTGAATGAGTGTAGGGTTGGGTCCTCCTCTAGGTTACTGAATGAGTGGAGGGTTGGGTCCTTCTCTAGGTTAGTGAAGGGTTGGATCCTTCCCTAGGTTAGTGAAGGATAGGAGGGTTGGGTCCTCCACTAGGTTAGTGAAGGAGTGGAGAGTTGGGTCCTCCTCTAGATTAGTGAAGGAGTGAAGGGTTGGGTCCTCATCTAGGTTAGTGAAGGAGTGGAGTGTTGGGTCCTCCTCTAGGTTAGTGAAGGAGTGGAGCGTTTGGTTCTCCACTAGGTTAGTGAAGGAGTGAAGGGTTGGGTCCTCCTCTAGTTTAGTGAAGGAGTGGAGGGTTGGGTCCTCCTCTAGATTAGTGAATAAGTGGAGGGTTGGGTCCTCCTCTAGATTAGTGAAGGAGTGGAGGGTTGGGTTCTCCTCTAGTTTAGTGAAGGAGTGCACGGTTGGGTCCTCTAGGATAGTGAAAGAGTGGAGGGTTGGGTCCTCTGGGTTAGTGAAGGAGTGGATGGTCGTGTCCTCCTCTAGATTATTTAAGGAGTGGAGGGATGGGTCCTTCTCTAGATTAGTGAAAGAGTGGAGGGTTGGGTCCTTCTCTAGGTTAGTGAAGGGTTGGGGCCTTCCCTAGGTTAGTGAAGGAGTGAAGGGTTGGGTCCTCCTCTAGATTAGTGAAGGAATGGAGGGTTCGGTCCTCCTCTAGTTTACTGAAGGAGTGAAGGGTTGGGCCCTCCTCTAGGTTAGTGAATGAGTGGAGGGTTGGGTCCTCCTCTAGGTTACTGAATGAGTGGAGGGTTGGGTCCTCCTATAGGTTAGTGAAGGAGTGGAGGGTTGGGTCCTCCTCTAGATTAGTGAAGGAGTGGAGTGTTGGGTTCTCCTCTAGTTTAGTGAAGGAGTGCAGGGTTGGGTCCTCTAGGATAGTGAAAGAGTGGAGGGTTGGGTCCTCTGGGTTAGTGAAGGAGTGGATGGTCGGGTCCTCCTCTAGATTATTTAAGGAGTGGAGGGATGGGTCCTTCTCTAGATTAGTGAAAGAGTGGAGGGTTGGGTCCTCCTCTAGTTTAGTGAAGGAGTGGGGGGTTGGGTCCTCTTCTAGATTAGGGAAGGCGCGGAGGGTTGGGTCCTCCTCTAGTTTACTGAAGGAGTGGAGGGTTGGGTCCTCCTTTAGTTTAGTGAAGGAGTGGAGGGTTGGGTCCTCCTCCAGTTTAGTGAAGGAGTGCAGGGTTGGGTCCTCTAGGATAGAGAAGGAGTGCAGGGCAGGGTCCTCCTCTGGGTTAGTGAAGGAGCGGGGGGTCGGGTCGTCCTCTAGATTAGTGAAGGAGTGGAGGGTTGGGTCCTTCTCTAGGTTAGTGAAGGGTTGGGTCCTTCCCTAGGTTAGTGAAGGATAGGAGGGTTGGTTCCTCCACTAGGTTAGTGAAGGAGTGGAGGGTTGGGTCCTCCTCTAGATTAGTGAAGTAGTGAAGGGTCGGGTCCTCCTCTAGATTAGTGAAGGAGTGAAGGGTTGGGTCCTCCTCTAGATTAGTGAAAGAGTGGAGGGTTGTGTCCTCCTCTAGATTAGTGAAGGATCGGATGTTTGGGTCCTCCTCTAGATTAGTGAAAAGGTGAAGGGTTCGGTCCTCCTCTAGATTAGTGAAGGATTGGAGGGTTCGGTCCTCCTCTAGATTAGTGAAATGGTGGAGGGTTTTGTCCTCCTCTAGATTAGTGAAGGATCGGATGTTTGGGTCCTCCTCTAGATTAGTGAAAAGGTGAAGGGCTCGGTCCTCCTCTAGATTAGTGAAGGATTGGAGGGTTCGGTCCTCCTCTAGTTTAGTGAAGGAGTGGAGGGTTGGGTCCTCCTCCAGTTTAGTGAAGGAGTGCAGGGTTGGGTCCTCTAGGATAGAGAAGGAGTGCAGGGCAGGGTCCTCCTCTGGGTTAGTGAAGGAGCGGGGGGTCGGGTCGTCCTCTAGATTAGTGAAGGAGTGGAGGGTTGGGTCCTTCTCTAGGTTAGTGAAGGGTTGGGTCCTTCCCTAGGTTAGTGAAGGATAGGAGGGTTGGTTCCTCCACTAGGTTAGTGAAGGAGTGGAGGGTTGGGTCCTCCTCTAGATTAGTGAAGTAGTGAAGGGTCGGGTCCTCCTCTAGATTAGTGAAGGAGTGAAGGGTTGGGTCCTCCTCTAGATTAGTGAAAGAGTGGAGGGTTGTGTCCTCCTCTAGATTAGTGAAGGATCGGATGTTTGGGTCCTCCTCTAGATTAGTGAAAAGGTGAAGGGTTCGTTCCTCCTCTAGATTAGTGAAGGATTGGAGGGTTCGGTCCTCCTCTAGATTAGTGAAATGGTGGAGGGTTTTGTCCTCCTCTAGATTAGTGAAGGATAGGAGGGTTGGGTCCTCATCTAGGTTAGTGAAGGAGTGGAGTGTTGGGTCCTCCTCTAGGTTAGTGAAGGAGTGGAGCGTTTGGTTCTCCTCTAGGTTAGTGAAGGAGTGAAGGGTTTGGTCCTCCTCTAGGTTAGTGAATGAGTGTAGGGTTGGGTCCTCCTCTAGATTAGTGAAGGATCGGATGTTTGGGTCCTCCTCTAGATTAGTGAAAAGGTGAAGGGTTCGGTCCTCCTCTAGATTAGTGAAGGATTGGAGGGTTCGGTCCTCCTCTAGATTAGTGAAAGAGTGGAGGGTTTTGTCCTCCTCTAGATTAGTGAAGGATCGGATGTTTGGGTCCTCCTCTAGATTAGTGAAAAGGTGAAGGGTTCGGTCCTCCTCTAGATTAGTGAAGGATTGGAGGGTTCGGTCCTCCTCTAGTTTAGTGAAGGAGTGGAGGGTTGGGTCCTCCTCCAGTTTAGTGAAGGAGTGCAGGGTTGGGTCCTCTAGGATAGAGAAGGAGTGCAGGGCAGGGTCCTCCTCTGGGTTAGTGAAGGAGAGGGGGGTCGGGTCGTCCTCTAGATTAGTGAAGGAGTGGAGGGTTGGGACCTCCTCTAGATTAGTAAAAGAGTGGAGGGTTGTGTCCTCCTCTAGATTAGTGAAGGATCGGATGTTTGGGTCCTCCTCTAGATTAGTGAAAAGGTGAAGGGTTCGGTCCTCCTCTAGATTAGTGAAGGACTGGAGGGTTCGGTCCTCCTCTAGATTAGTGAAGGAGTGGAGGGTTGGGTCCTCCTCTAGGTTACTGAATGAGTGGAGGGTTGGGTCCTCCTCTAGTTTAGTGAAGGACTGGAGGGTTCGGTCCTCCTCTAGATTAGTGAAGGAGTGGAGGGTTGGGTCCTCCTCTAGTTTAGTGAAGGAGTGCAGGGTTGCGTCCTCTAGGATAGAGAAGGAGTGCAGGGTTGGGTCCTCCTCTGGGTTAGTGAAGGAGTGGGGGGTCGGGTCCTCCTCTAGATTAGTGAAGGAGTGGAGGGTTGGGTCCTCCTCTAGATTAGTGAAGAAGTGAAGGGTCGGGTCCTCCTCTAGATTAGTGAAGGAGTGAAGGGTTGGGTCCTCCTCTAGATTAGTGAAGAAGTGGAGGGTTGGGTCCTGTAGATTAGTGAAGGAGTGGATGTTTGGGTCCTCCTCTAGATTAGTGAAAAGGTGAAGGGTTCGGTCCTCCTCTAGATTAGTGAAGGATTGGAGGGTTTCGGTCCTCCTCTAGTTTACTGAAGGAGTGGAGGGTTGGGTCCTCCTTTAATTTAGTGAAGGATTGGAGGGTTGGGTCCTCCTCTAGTTTAGTGAAGGAGTGCAGGGTTGGGTCCTCTAGGATAGAGAAGGAGTGCAGGGTTGGGTCCTCCTCTAGATTAGCGAAGGAGTGGAGGGTTGGGTCCTCCTCTAGATTAGTGGAAGAGTGGAGGGTTGGGTCCTTCTCTAGGTTAGTGAAGGGTTGGATCCTTCCCTAGGTTAGTGAAGGATAGGAGGGTTGGGTCCTCCACTAGGTTAGTGAAGGAGTGGAGAGTTGGGTCCTCCTCTAGATTAGTGAAGGAGTGAAGGGTTGGGTCCTCATCTAGGTTAGTGAAGGAGTGGAGTGTTGGGTCCTCCTCTAGGTTAGTGAAGGAGTGGAGCGTTTGGTTCTCCTCTAGGTTAGTGAAGGAGTGAAGGGTTTGGTCCTCCTCTAGGTTAGTGAATGAGTGTAGGGTTGGGTCCTCCTCTAGGTTACTGAATGAGTGGAGGGTTGGGTCCTTCTCTAGGTTAGTGAAGGGTTGGATCCTTCCCTAGGTTAGTGAAGGATAGGAGGGTTGGGTCCTCCACTAGGTTAGTGAAGGAGTGGAGAGTTGGGTCCTCCTCTAGATTAGTGAAGGAGTGAAGGGTTGGGTCCTCATCTAGGTTAGTGAAGGAGTGGAGTGTTGGGTCCTCCTCTAGGTTAGTGAAGGAGTGGAGCGTTTGGTTCTCCACTAGGTTAGTGAAGGAGTGAAGGGTTGGGTCCTCCTCTAGTTTAGTGAAGGAGTGGAGGGTTGGGTTCTCCTCTAGTTTAGTGAAGGAGTGCACGGTTGGGTCCTCTAGGATAGTGAAAGAGTGGAGGGTTGGGTCCTCTGTGTTAGTGAAGGAGTGGATGGTCGTGTCCTCCTCTAGATTATTTAAGGAGTGGAGGGATGGGTCCTTCTCTAGATTAGTGAAAGAGTGGAGGGTTGGGTCCTTCTCTAGGTTAGTGAAGGGTTGGGGCCTTCCCTAGGTTAGTGAAGGAGTGAAGGGTTGGGTCCTCCTCTAGATTAGTGAAGGAATGGAGGGTTCGGTCCTCCTCTAGTTTACTGAAGGAGTGAAGGGTTGGGCCCTCCTCTAGGTTAGTGAATGAGTGGAGGGTTGGGTCCTCCTCTAGGTTACTGAATGAGTGGAGGGTTGGGTCCTCCTATAGGTTAGTGAAGGAGTGGAGGGTTGGGTCCTCCTCTAGATTAGTGAAGGAGTGGAGTGTTGGGTTCTCCTCTAGTTTAGTGAAGGAGTGCAGGGTTGGGTCCTCTAGGATAGTGAAAGAGTGGAGGGTTGGGTCCTCTGGGTTAGTGAAGGAGTGGATGGTCGGGTCCTCCTCTAGATTATTTAAGGAGTGGAGGGATGGGTCCTTCTCTAGATTAGTGAAAGAGTGGAGGGTTGGGTCCTCCTCTAGTTTAGTGAAGGAGTGGGGGGTTGGGTCCTCTTCTAGATTAGGGAAGGCGCGGAGGGTTGGGTCCTCCTCTAGTTTACTGAAGGAGTGGAGGGTTGGGTCCTCCTTTAGTTTAGTGAAGGAGTGGAGGGTTGGGTCCTCCTCCAGTTTAGTGAAGGAGTGCAGGGTTGGGTCCTCTAGGATAGAGAAGGAGTGCAGGGCAGGGTCCTCCTCTGGGTTAGTGAAGGAGCGGGGGGTCGGGTCGTCCTCTAGATTAGTGAAGGAGTGGAGGGTTGGGTCCTTCTCTAGGTTAGTGAAGGGTTGGGTCCTTCCCTAGGTTAGTGAAGGATAGGAGGGTTGGTTCCTCCACTAGGTTAGTGAAGGAGTGGAGGGTTGGGTCCTCCTCTAGATTAGTGAAGTAGTGAAGGGTCGGGTCCTCCTCTAGATTAGTGAAGGAGTGAAGGGTTGGGTCCTCCTCTAGATTAGTGAAAGAGTGGAGGGTTGTGTCCTCCTCTAGATTAGTGAAGGATCGGATGTTTGGGTCCTCCTCTAGATTAGTGAAAAGGTGAAGGGTTCGGTCCTCCTCTAGATTAGTGAAGGAGTGGAGGGTTGGGTTCTCCTCTAGTTTAGTGAAGGAGTGCACGGTTGGGTCCTCTAGGATAGTGAAAGAGTGGAGGGTTGGGTCCTCTGGGTTAGTGAAGGAGTGGATGGTCGTGTCCTCCTCTAGATTATTTAAGGAGTGGAGGGATGGGTCCTTCTCTAGATTAGTGAAAGAGTGGAGGGTTGGGTCCTTCTCTAGGTTAGTGAAGGGTTGGGGCCTTCCCTAGGTTAGTGAAGGAGTGAAGGGTTGGGTCCTCCTCTAGGTTAGTGAAGGAATGGAGGGTTCGGTCCTCCTCTAGTTTACTGAAGGAGTGAAGGGTTGGGTCCTCCTCTAGGTTAGTGAATGAGTGGAGGGTTGGGTCCTCCTCTAGGTTACTGAATGAGTGGAGGGTTGGGTCCTCCTCTAGGTTAGTGAAGGAGTGGAGGGTTGGGTCCTCCTCTAGATTAGTGAAGGAGTGGAGTGTTGGGTTCTCCTCTAGTTTAGTGAAGGAGTGCAGGGTTGGGTCCTCTAGGATAGTGAAAGAGTGGTGGGTTGGGTCCTCTGGGTTAGTGAAGGAGTGGATGGTCGGGTCCTCCTCTAGATTATTTAAGGAGTGGAGGGATGGGTCCTTCTCTAGATTAGTGAAAGAATGGAGGGTTGGGTCCTTCTCTAGGTTAGTGAAGGGTTGGGTCCTTCCCTAGGTTAGTGAAGGAGTGGAGGGTTGCGTCCTTCCCTAGGTTAGTGAAGGAGTGGAGGGTTGGGTTCTCCTCTAGATTAGTGAAGGAGTGGAGGGTTGGGTCCTCCTCTAGGTTAGTGAAGGATTGGAGGGTTGGGTCCTTCCCTCGGTTAGTGAAGGAGTGGAGGGTTGGGTCCTCCTCTACCTTTGCGAAGGTGTGGAGGGTTTGATTCGCCTCTAGGTTAGGGAAGGGTTGGGTCCTCCTCTAGGTTAGTGAAAGAGTGGAGGGTTGGGTCCTCCTCTAGTTTAGTGAAGGAATGGAGGGTTGAGTCCTCTTCTAGATTAGTGAAGGATTGGAGGGCTGGGTCCTTCTCTAGGTTAGTGAAGGGTTTGGGCCTTCCCTGGGTTAGTGAAGGAGTGAAGGGTTTGGTCCTCCTCTAGGTTAGTGAAGGAATGGAGGGTTCGGTCCTCCTCTAGTTTACTGAAGGAGTGAAGGGTTGGGTCCTCCTCTAGCTTAGTGAATGAGTGGAGGGTTGGGTCCTCCTCTAGGTTACTGAATGAGTGGAGGGTTGGGTCCTCCTCTAGTTTAGTGAAGGAGTGGAGGGTTGGGTCCTCCTCTAGATTAGTGAAGGAGTGGAGGGTTGGGTCCTCCTCTAGATTAGTGAAGGAGTGGAGGGTTGGGTTCTCCTCTAGTTTAGTGAAGGAGTGCAGGGTTGGGGCCTCTAGGATAGTGAAAGAGTGGAGGGTTGGGTCCTCTGGGTTAGTGAAGGAGTGGATGGTCGTGTCCTCCTCTAGATTATTTAAGGAGTGGAGGGATGGGTCCTTCTCTAGATTAGTGAAAGAGTGGAGGGTTGGGTCCTTCTCTAGGTTAGTGAAGGGTTGGGGCCTTCCCTAGGTTAGTGAAGGAGTGAAGGGTTGGGTCCTCCTCTAGGTTAGTGAAGGAATGGAGGGTTCGGTCCTCCTCTAGTTTACTGAAGGAGTGAAGGGTTGGGTCCTCCTCTAGGTTAGTGAATGAGTGGAGGGTTGGGTCCTCCTCTAGGTTACTGAATGAGTGGAGGGTTGGGTCCTCCTCTAGGTTAGTGAAGGAGTGGAGGGTTGGGTCCTCCTCTAGTTTAGTGAAGGAGTGGAGGGTTGGGTCCTCCTCTAGATTAGTGAAGGAGTGGAGGGTTGGGTTCTCCTCTAGTTTAGTGAAGGAGTGCACGGTTGGGTCCTCTAGGATAGTGAAAGAGTGGAGGGTTGGGTCCTCTGGGTTAGTGAAGGAGTGGATGGTCGGGTCCTCCTCTAGATTATTTAAGGAGTGGAGGGATGGGTCCTTCTCTAGATTAGTCAAAGAGTGGAGGGTTGGGTCCTTCTCTAGGTTAGTGAAGGGTTGGGTCCTTCCCTAGGTTAGTGAAGGAGTGGAGGGTTGGGTCCTTCCCTAGGTTAGTGAAGGAGTGGAGGGTTGGGTTCTCCTCTAGATTAGTGAAGGAGTGGAGGGTTGGGTCCTCCTCTAGGTTAGTGAAGGATTGGAGGGTTGGGTCCTTCCCTCGGTTAGTGAAGGAGTGGAGGGTTGGGTCCTCCTCTACCTTTGCGAAGGTGTGGAGGGTTTGATCCGCCTCTAGGTTAGGGAAGGGTTGGGTCCTCCTCTAGGTTAGTGAAAGAGTGGAGGGTTGGGTCCTCCTCTAGTTTAGTGAAGGAGTGGAGGGTTGAGTCCTCTTCTAGATTAGTGAAGGATTGGAGGGTTGGGTCCTTCTCTAGGTTAGTGAAGGGTTGGGGCCTTCCCTAGGTTAGTGAAGGAGTGAAGGGTTGGGTCCTCCTCTAGGTTAGTGAAGGATTGGAGGGTTCGGTCCTCCTCTAGTTTACTGAAGGAGTGAAGGGTTGGGTCCTCCTCTAGGTTAGTGAATGAGTGGAGGGGAGGGTCCTCCTCTAGGTTACTGAATGAGTGGAGGGTTGGGTCCTCCTATAGTTTAGTGAAGGAGTGGAGGGTTGGGTCCTCCTCTAGATTAGTGAAGGAGTGGAGGGTTGGGTTCTCCTCTAGTTTAGTGAAGGAGTGCAGGGTTGGGTCCTCTGGATAGTGAAAGAGTGGAGGGTTGGGTCCTCTGGGTTAGTGAAGGAGTGGATGGTTGGGTCCTCCTCTAGATTAGTGAAGAAGTGGAGGGTTGGGTGCTCTTCTAGTTTACTGAAGGAGTGTAGGGTTGGGTCCTCCTTTAGATTAGTGAAGGAGTGGAGAGTTGGGTCCTCCTCTAGTTTAGTGAAGGAGTGTAGGGTTGGGTCCTTCCCTTGGTTTGTGAAGGACTGGAGGGTTTGGTCCTCCTGTAGATTAGTGAAGTAGTGAAGGGTCGGGTCCTCCTCTAGATTAGTGAAGGAGTGAAGGGTTGGGTCCTCCTCTAGATTAGTGAAGAGGTGGAGGGTTGGGTCCTGTAGATTAGTGAAGGAGTGGAGGGCTGGGTCCTCCTCTAGATTAGTGAAAGAGTGGAGGGTTGTGTCCTCCTCTAGATTAGTGAAGGATCGGATGTTTGGGTCCTCCTCTAGATTAGTCATAAGGTGAAGGGTTCGGTCCTCCTCTAGATTAGTGAAGGAGTGAAGGGTTGGGTCCTCCTCTAGGTTAGTGAATGAGTGGAGGCTTGGGTCCTCCTCTAGGTTACTGAATGAGTGGAGTGTTGGGTTCTCCTCTAGTTTAGTGAAGGAGTGCAGGGTTGGGTCCTCTAGGATAGTGAAAGAGTGGAGGGTTGGGTCCTCTGGGTTAGTGAAGGAGTGGATGGTCGGGTCCTCCTCTAGATTATTTAAGGAGTGGAGGGATGGGTCCTTCTCTAGATTAGTGAAAGAATGGAGGGTTGGGTCCTTCTCTAGGTTAGTGAAGGGTTGGGTCCTTCCCTAGGTTAGTGAAGGAGTGGAGGGTTGCGTCCTTCCCTAGGTTAGTGAAGGAGTGGAGGGTTGGGTTCTCCTCTAGATTAGTGAAGGAGTGGAGGGTTGGGTCCTCCTCTAGGTTAGTGAAGGATTGGAGGGTTGGGTCCTTCCCTCGGTTAGTGAAGGAGTGGAGGGTTGGGTCCTCCTCTACCTTTGCGAAGGTGTGGAGGGTTTGATTCGCCTCTAGGTTAGGGAAGGTTTGGGTCCTCCTCTAGGTTAGTGAAAGAGTGGAGGGTTGGGTCCTCCTCTAGTTTAGTGAAGGAGTGGAGGGTTGAGTCCTCTTCTAGATTAGTGAAGGATTGGAGGGCTGGGTCCTTCTCTAGGTTAGTGAAGGGTTTGGGCCTTCCCTGGGTTAGTGAAGGAGTGAAGGGTTGGGTCCTCCTCTAGGTTAGTGAAGGAATGGAGGGTTCGGTCCTCCTCTAGTTTACTGGAGGAGTGAAGGGTTGGGTCCTCCTCTAGCTTAGTGAATGAGTGGAGGCTTGGGTCCTCCTCTAGGTTACTGAATGAGTGGAGTGTTGGGTTCTCCTCTAGTTTAGTGAAGGAGTGCAGGGTTGGGTCCTCTAGGATAGTGAAAGAGTGGAGGGTTGGGTCCTCTGGGTTAGTGAAGGAGTGGATGGTCGTGTCCTCCTCTAGATTATTTAAGGAGTGGAGGGATGGGTGCTCTTCTAGTTTACTGAAGGAGTGTAGGGTTGGGTCCTCCTTTAGATTAGTGAAGGAGTGGAGAGTTGGGTCCTCCTCTAGTTTAGTGAAGGAGTGTAGGGTTGGGTCCTTCCCTTGGTTTGTGAAGGACTGGAGGGTTTGGTCCTCCTGTAGATTAGTGAATCAGTGAAGGGTCGGGTCCTCCTCTAGATTAGTGAAGGAGTGAAGGGTTGGGTCCTCCTCTAGATTAGTGAAGAGGTGGAGGGTTGGGTCCTGTAGATTAGTGAAGGAGTGGAGGGCTGGGTCCTCCTCTAGATTAGTGAAAGAGTGGAGGGTTGTGTCCTCCTCTAGATTAGTGAAGGATCGGATGTTTGGGTCCTCCTCTAGATTAGTCATAAGGTGAAGGGTTCGGTCCTCCTCTAGATTAGTGAAGGAGTGAAGGGTTGGGTCCTCCTCTAGGTTAGTGAATGAGTGGAGGCTTGGGTCCTCCTCTAGGTTACTGAATGAGTGGAGTGTTGGGTTCTCCTCTAGTTTAGTGAAGGAGTGCAGGGTTGGGTCCTCTAGGATAGTGAAAGAGTGGAGGGTTGGGTCCTCTGGGTTAGTGAAGGAGTGGATGGTCGGGTCCTCCTCTAGATTATTTAAGGAGTGGAGGGATGGGTCCTTCTCTAGATTAGTGAAAGAATGGAGGGTTGGGTCCTTCTCTAGGTTAGTGAAGGGTTGGGTCCTTCCCTAGGTTAGTGAAGGAGTGGAGGGTTGCGTCCTTCCCTAGGTTAGTGAAGGAGTGGAGGGTTGGGTTCTCCTCTAGATTAGTGAAGGAGTGGAGGGTTGGGTCCTCCTCTAGGTTAGTGAAGGATTGGAGGGTTGGGTCCTTCCCTCGGTTAGTGAAGGAGTGGAGGGTTGGGTCCTCCTCTACCTTTGCGAAGGTGTGGAGGGTTTGATTCGCCTCTAGGTTAGGGAAGGTTTGGGTCCTCCTCTAGGTTAGTGAAAGAGTGGAGGGTTGGGTCCTCCTCTAGTTTAGTGAAGGAGTGGAGGGTTGAGTCCTCTTCTAGATTAGTGAAGGATTGGAGGGCTGGGTCCTTCTCTAGGTTAGTGAAGGGTTTGGGCCTTCCCTGGGTTAGTGAAGGAGTGAAGGGTTGGGTCCTCCTCTAGGTTAGTGAAGGAATGGAGGGTTCGGTCCTCCTCTAGTTTACTGGAGGAGTGAAGGGTTGGGTCCTCCTC
Source organism: Oncorhynchus kisutch (assembly GCF_002021735.2). Taxonomy (NCBI): domain Eukaryota; kingdom Metazoa; phylum Chordata; class Actinopteri; order Salmoniformes; family Salmonidae; genus Oncorhynchus; species Oncorhynchus kisutch. The sequence continues at coordinate 5,388,037 of NC_034191.2, forward strand.
TAGCTTAGTGAATGAGTGGAGGGTTGGGTCCTCCTCTAGGTTACTGAATGAGTGGAGGGTTGGGTCCTCCTCTAGTTTAGTGAAGGAGTGGAGGGTTGGGTCCTCCTCTAGATTAGTGAAGGAGTGGAGGGTTGGGTCCTCCTCTAGATTAGTGAAGGAGTGAAGGGTTGGGTTCTCCTCTAGTTTAGTGAAGGAGTGCAGGGTTGGGGCCTCTAGGATAGTGAAAGAGTGGAGGGTTGGGTCCTCTGGGTTAGTGAAGGAGTGGATGGTCGTGTCCTCCTCTAGATTATTTAAGGAGTGGAGGGATGGGTCCTTCTCTAGATTAGTGAAAGAGTGGAGGGTTGGGTCCTTCTCTAGGTTAGTGAAGGGTTGGGGCCTTCCCTAGGTTAGTGAAGGAGTGAAGGGTTGGGTCCTCCTCTAGGTTAGTGAAGGAATGGAGGGTTCGGTCCTCCTCTAGTTTACTGAAGGAGTGAAGGGTTGGGTCCTCCTCTAGGTTAGTGAATGAGTGGAGGGTTGGGTCCTCCTCTAGGTTACTGAATGAGTGGAGGGTTGGGTCCTCCTCTAGGTTAGTGAAGGAGTGGAGGGTTGGGTCCTCCTCTAGTTTAGTGAAGGAGTGGAGGGTTGGGTCCTCCTCTAGATTAGTGAAGGAGTGGAGGGTTGGGTTCTCCTCTAGTTTAGTGAAGGAGTGCACGGTTGGGTCCTCTAGGATAGTGAAAGAGTGGAGGGTTGGGTCCTCTGGGTTAGTGAAGGAGTGGATGGTCGGGTCCTCCTCTAGATTATTTAAGGAGTGGAGGGATGGGTCCTTCTCTAGATTAGTGAAAGAGTGGAGGGTTGGGTCCTTCTCTAGGTTAGTGAAGGGTTGGGTCCTTCCCTAGGTTAGTGAAGGAGTGGAGGGTTGGGTCCTTCCCTAGGTTAGTGAAGGAGTGGAGGGTTGGGTTCTCCTCTAGATTAGTGAAGGAGTGGAGGGTTGGGTCCTCCTCTAGGTTAGTGAAGGATTGGAGGGTTGGGTCCTTCCCTCGGTTAGTGAAGGAGTGGAGGGTTGGGTCCTCCTCTACCTTTGCGAAGGTGTGGAGGGTTTGATTCGCCTCTAGGTTAGGGAAGGTTTGGGTCCTCCTCTAGGTTAGTGAAAGAGTGGAGGGTTGGGTCCTCCTCTAGTTTAGTGAAGGAGTGGAGGGTTGAGTCCTCTTCTAGATTAGTGAAGGATTGGAGGGCTGGGTCCTTCTCTAGGTTAGTGAAGGGTTTGGGCCTTCCCTGGGTTAGTGAAGGAGTGAAGGGTTGGGTCCTCCTCTAGGTTAGTGAAGGAATGGAGGGTTCGGTCCTCCTCTAGTTTACTGGAGGAGTGAAGGGTTGGGTCCTCCTCTAGCTTAGTGAATGAGTGGAGGGTTGGGTCCTCCTCTAGGTTACTGAATGAGTGGAGGGTTGGGTCCTCCTCTAGTTTAGTGAAGGAGTGGAGGGTTGGGTCCTCCTCTAGATTAGTGAAGGAGTGGAGGGTTGGGTCCTCCTCTAGATTAGTGAAGGAGTGAAGGGTTGGGTTCTCCTCTAGTTTAGTGAAGGAGTGCAGGGTTGGGGCCTCTAGGATAGTGAAAGAGTGGAGGGTTGGGTCCTCTGGGTTAGTGAAGGAGTGGATGGTCGTGTCCTCCTCTAGATTATTTAAGGAGTGGAGGGATGGGTGCTCTTCTAGTTTACTGAAGGAGTGTAGGGTTGGGTCCTCCTTTAGATTAGTGAAGGAGTGGAGAGTTGGGTCCTCCTCTAGTTTAGTGAAGGAGTGTAGGGTTGGGTCCTTCCCTTGGTTTGTGAAGGACTGGAGGGTTTGGTCCTCCTGTAGATTAGTGAATCAGTGAAGGGTCGGGTCCTCCTCTAGATTAGTGAAGGAGTGAAGGGTTGGGTCCTCCTCTAGATTAGTGAAGAGGTGGAGGGTTGGGTCCTGTAGATTAGTGAAGGAGTGGAGGGCTGGGTCCTCCTCTAGATTAGTGAAAGAGTGGAGGGTTGTGTCCTCCTCTAGATTAGTGAAGGATCGGATGTTTGGGTCCTCCTCTAGATTAGTCATAAGGTGAAGGGTTCGGTCCTCCTCTAGATTAGTGAAGGAGTGAAGGGTTGGGTCCTCCTCTAGGTTAGTGAATGAGTGGAGGCTTGGGTCCTCCTCTAGGTTACTGAATGAGTGGAGTGTTGGGTTCTCCTCTAGTTTAGTGAAGGAGTGCAGGGTTGGGTCCTCTAGGATAGTGAAAGAGTGGAGGGTTGGGTCCTCTGGGTTAGTGAAGGAGTGGATGGTCGGGTCCTCCTCTAGATTATTTAAGGAGTGGAGGGATGGGTCCTTCTCTAGATTAGTGAAAGAATGGAGGGTTGGGTCCTTCTCTAGGTTAGTGAAGGGTTGGGTCCTTCCCTAGGTTAGTGAAGGAGTGGAGGGTTGCGTCCTTCCCTAGGTTAGTGAAGGAGTGGAGGGTTGGGTTCTCCTCTAGATTAGTGAAGGAGTGGAGGGTTGGGTCCTCCTCTAGGTTAGTGAAGGATTGGAGGGTTGGGTCCTTCCCTCGGTTAGTGAAGGAGTGGAGGGTTGGGTCCTCCTCTACCTTTGCGAAGGTGTGGAGGGTTTGATTCGCCTCTAGGTTAGGGAAGGTTTGGGTCCTCCTCTAGGTTAGTGAAAGAGTGGAGGGTTGGGTCCTCCTCTAGTTTAGTGAAGGAGTGGAGGGTTGAGTCCTCTTCTAGATTAGTGAAGGATTGGAGGGCTGGGTCCTTCTCTAGGTTAGTGAAGGGTTTGGGCCTTCCCTGGGTTAGTGAAGGAGTGAAGGGTTGGGTCCTCCTCTAGGTTAGTGAAGGAATGGAGGGTTCGGTCCTCCTCTAGTTTACTGGAGGAGTGAAGGGTTGGGTCCTCCTCTAGCTTAGTGAATGAGTGGAGGGTTGGGTCCTCCTCTAGGTTACTGAATGAGTGGAGGGTTGGGTCCTCCTCTAGTTTAGTGAAGGAGTGGAGGGTTGGGTCCTCCTCTAGATTAGTGAAGGAGTGGAGGGTTGGGTCCTCCTCTAGATTAGTGAAGGAGTGAAGGGTTGGGTTCTCCTCTAGTTTAGTGAAGGAGTGCAGGGTTGGGGCCTCTAGGATAGTGAAAGAGTGGAGGGTTGGGTCCTCTGGGTTAGTGAAGGAGTGGATGGTCGTGTCCTCCTCTAGATTATTTAAGGAGTGGAGGGATGGGTCCTTCTCTAGATTAGTGAAAGAGTGGAGGGTTGGGTCCTTCTCTAGGTTAGTGAAGGGTTGGGGCCTTCCCTAGGTTAGTGAAGGAGTGAAGGGTTGGGTCCTCCTCTAGGTTAGTGAAGGAATGGAGGGTTCGGTCCTCCTCTAGTTTACTGAAGGAGTGAAGGGTTGGGTCCTCCTCTAGGTTAGTGAATGAGTGGAGGGTTGGGTCCTCCTCTAGGTTACTGAATGAGTGGAGGGTTGGGTCCTCCTCTAGGTTAGTGAAGGAGTGGAGGGTTGGGTCCTCCTCTAGTTTAGTGAAGGAGTGGAGGGTTGGGTCCTCCTCTAGATTAGTGAAGGAGTGGAGGGTTGGGTTCTCCTCTAGTTTAGTGAAGGAGTGCACGGTTGGGTCCTCTAGGATAGTGAAAGAGTGGAGGGTTGGGTCCTCTGGGTTAGTGAAGGAGTGGATGGTCGGGTCCTCCTCTAGATTATTTAAGGAGTGGAGGGATGGGTCCTTCTCTAGATTAGTGAAAGAGTGGAGGGTTGGGTCCTTCTCTAGGTTAGTGAAGGGTTGGGTCCTTCCCTAGGTTAGTGAAGGAGTGGAGGGTTGGGTCCTTCCCTAGGTTAGTGAAGGAGTGGAGGGTTGGGTTCTCCTCTAGATTAGTGAAGGAGTGGAGGGTTGGGTCCTCCTCTAGGTTAGTGAAGGATTGGAGGGTTGGGTCCTTCCCTCGGTTAGTGAAGGAGTGGAGGGTTGGGTCCTCCTCTACCTTTGCGAAGGTGTGGAGGGTTTGATCCGCCTCTAGGTTAGGGAAGGGTTGGGTCCTCCTCTAGGTTAGTGAAAGAGTGGAGGGTTGGGTCCTCCTCTAGTTTAGTGAAGGAGTGGAGGGTTGAGTCCTCTTCTAGATTAGTGAAGGATTGGAGGGTTGGGTCCTTCTCTAGGTTAGTGAAGGGTTGGGGCCTTCCCTAGGTTAGTGAAGGAATGGAGGGTTCGGTCCTCCTCTAGTTTACTGAAGGAGTGAAGGGTTGGGTCCTCCTCTAGGTTAGTGAATGAGTGGAGGGGAGGGTCCTCCTCTAGGTTACTGAATGAGTGGAGGGTTGGGTCCTCCTCTAGTTTAGTGAAGGAGTGGAGGGTTGGGTCCTCCTCTAGATTAGTGAAGGAGTGGAGGGTTGGGTTCTCCTCTAGTTTAGTGAAGGAGTGCAGGGTTGGGTCCTCTGGATAGTGAAAGAGTGGAGGGTTGGGTCCTCTGGGTTAGTGAAGGAGTGGATGGTTGGGTCCTCCTCTAGATTAGTGAAGAAGTGGAGGGTTGGGTGCTCTTCTAGTTTACTGAAGGAGTGTAGGGTTGGGTCCTCCTTTAGATTAGTGAAGGAGTGGAGAGTTGGGTCCTCCTCTAGTTTAGTGAAGGAGTGTAGGGTTGGGTCCTTCCCTTGGTTTGTGAAGGACTGGAGGGTTGGGTCCTCCTGTAGATTAGTGAAGTAGTGAAGGGTCGGGTCCTCCTCTAGATTAGTGAAGGAGTGAAGGGTTGGGTCCTCCTCTAGATTAGTGAAGAGGTGGAGGGTTGGGTCCTGTAGATTTGTGAAGGAGTGGAGGGCTGGGTCCTCCTCTAGATTAGTGAAAGAGTGGAGGGTTGTGTCCTCCTCTAGATTAGTGAAGGATCGGATGTTTGGGTCCTCCTCTAGATTAGTCAAAAGGTGAAGGGTTCGGTCCTCCTCTAGATTAGTGAAGGAGTGCAGGGTTCGGTCCTCCTCTAGATTAGTGAAAGAGTGGAGGGTTGTGTCCTCCTCTAGATTAGTGAAGGATCGGATGTTTGGGTCCTCCTCTAGATTAGTGAAAGGTGAAGGGTTCGGTCCTCCTCTAAATTAGTGAAGGATTGGAGGGTTCGGTCCTCCTCTAATTTAGTGAAGGAGTGGAGGGTTGGGTCCTCCTCCAGTTTAGTGAAGGAGTGCAGGGTTGGGTCCTCTAGGATAGAGAAGGAGTGCAGGGCAGGGTCCTCCTCTGGGTTAGTGAAGGAGCGGGGGGTCGGGTCGTCCTCTAGATTAGTGAAGGAATGGAGGGTTGGGACCTCCTCTAGATTAGTAAAAGAGTGGAGGGTTGTGTCCTCCTCTAGATTAGTGAAGGATCGGATGTTTGGGTCCTCCTCTAGATTAGTGAAAAGGTGAAGGGTTCGGTCCTCCTCTAGATTAGTGAAGGACTGGAGGGTTCGGTCCTCCTCTAGATTAGTGAAGGAGTGGAGGGTTGGGTCCTCCTCTAGTTTAGTGAAGGAGTGCAGGGTTGCATCCTCTAGGATAGAGAAGGAGTGCAGGGTTGGGTCCTCCTCTGGGTTAGTGAAGGAGTGGGGGGTCGGGTCCTCCTCTAGATTAGTGAAGGAGTGGAGGGTTGGGTCCTCCTCTAGATTAGTGAAGAAGTGGATGTTTGGGTCCTCCTCTAGATTAGTGAAAAGGTGAAGGGTTCGGTCCTCCTCTAGATTAGTGAAGGATTGGAGGGTTCGGTCTTCCTCTAGATTAGTGAAGGAATGAGGGGTTCGGTCCTCCTCTAGTTTACTGAAGGAGTGGAGGGTTGGGTCCTCCTTTAATTTAGTGAAGGATTGGAGGGTTGGGTCCTCCTCTAGTTTAGTGAAGGAGTGCAGTGTTGGGTCCTCTAGGATAGAGAAGGAGTGCAGGGTTGGGTCCTCCTCTAGATTAGTGAAGGAGTGGAGGGTTGGGTCCTCCTCCAGATTAGTGGAAGAGTGGAGGGTTGGGTCCTTCTCTAGGTTAGTGAAGGGTTGGGTCCTTCCCTAGGTTAGTGAAGGATAGGAGGGTTGGGTCCTCCACTAGGTTAGTGAAGGAGTGGAGAGTTGGGTCCTCCTCTAGATTAGTGAAGGAGTGAAGGGTTGGGTCCTCCTCTAGATTAGTGAAGGAGTGGAGGGTTGGGTCCTCCTCTAGATTAGTGGAAGAGTGGAGGGTTGGGTCCTTCTCTAGGTTAGTGAATCGTTGGGTCCTTCCCTAGGTTAGTGAAGGATAGGAGGGTTGTGTCCTCCTCTAGGTTAGTGAAGGAGTGAAGGGTTGGGTCCTCCTCTAGGTTAGTGAAGGAATGGAGGGTTCGGTCCTCCTCTAGTTTACTGAAGGAGTGGAGGGTTGGGTCCTCCTTTAGTTTAGTGAAGGATTGGAGGGCTGGGTCCTCCTCTAGTTTAGTGAAGGAGTGCAGGTTTGGGTCCTCTAGGATAGAGAAGGAGTGCAGGGTTGGGTCCTCCTCTAGATTAGTGAAGGAGTGGAGGGTTGGGTCCTCCTCTAGATTAGTGAAGGAGTGCAGGGTTGCGTCCTCTAGGATAGAGAAGGAGTGCAGGGTTGGGTCCTCCTCTGGGTTAGTGAAGGAGTGGGGGGTCGGGTCCTCCTCTAGATTAGTGAAGAGGTGGAGGGTTGGGTCCTGTAGATTAGTGAAGGATCGGATGTTTGGGTCCTCCTCTAGATTAGTGAAAAGGTGAAGGGTTCGGTCCTCCTCTAGATTAGTGAAGGAATGGAGGGTTCGGTCCTCCTCTAGTTTATTGAAGGAGTGGAGGGTTGGGTCCTCCTCCAGTTTAGTGAAGGAGTGCAGGGTTGGGTCCTCTAGGATAGAGAATGAGTGCAGGGCAGGGTCCTCCTCTGGGTTAGTGAAGGAGCGGGGGGTCGGGTCGTCCTCTAGATTAGTGAAGGAATGGAGGGTTGGGACCTCCTCTAGATTAGTAAAAGAGTGAAGGGTATTGTCCTCCTCTAGATTAGTGAAAAGGTGAAGGGTTCGGTCCTCCTCTAGATTAGTGAAGGACTGGAGGGTTCGGTCCTCCTCTAGATTAGTGAAGGAGTGGAGGGTTGGGTCCTCCTCTAGTTTAGTGAATAAGTGCAGGGTTGCGTCCTCTAGGATAGAGAAGGAGTGCAGGGTTGGGTCCTCCTCTGGGTTAGTGAAGGAGTGGGGGGTCGGGTCCTCCTCTAGATTAGTGAAGGAGTGGAGGGTTGGGTCCTCCTCTAGATTAGTGAAGAAGTGGAGGGTTGGGTCCTGTAGATTAGTGAAGGAGTGGATGTTTGGGTCCTCCTCTAGATTAGTGAAGGATTGGAGGGTTCGGTCTTCCTCTAGATTAGTGAAGGAATGAGGGGTTCGGTCCTCCTCTAGTTTACTGAAGGAGTGGAGGGTTGGGTCCTCCTTTAATTTAGTGAAGGATTGGAGGGTTGGGTCCTCCTCTAGTTTAGTGAAGGAGTGCAGGGTTGGGTCCTCTAGGATAGAGAAGGAGTGCAGGGTTGTGTCCTCCTCTAGATTAGTGAAGGAGTGGAGGGTTGGGTCCTCCTCCAGATTAGTGGAAGAGTGGAGGGTTGGGTTCTTCTCTAGGTTAGTGAAGGGTTGGGTCCTTCCCTAGGTTAGTGAAGGATAGGAGGGTTGGGTCCTCCACTAGGTTAGTGAAGGAGTGGAGAGTTGGGTCCTCCTCTAGATTAGTGAAGGAGTGCAGGGTTGGGTCCTCCTCTAGATTAGTGAAGGAGTGGAGGGTTGGGTCCTCCTCTAGATTAGTGGAAGAGTGGAGGGTTGGGTCCTTCTCTAGGTTAGTGAAGGGTTGGGTCCTTCCCTAGGTTAGTGAAGGATAGGAGGGTTGTGTCCTCCTCTAGGTTAGTGAAGGAGTGAAGGGTTGGGTCCTCCTCTAGGTTAGTGAAGGAATGGAGGGTTCGGTCCTCCTCTAGTTTACTGAAGGAGTGGAGGGTTGGGTCCTCCTTTAGTTTAGTGAAGGATTGGAGGGCTGGGTCCTCCTCTAGTTTAGTGAAGGAGTGCAGGTTTGGGTCCTCTAGGATAGAGAAGGAGTGCAGGGTTGGGTCCTCCTCTAGATTAGTGAAGGAGAGGAGGGTTGGGTCCTCCTCTAGATTAGTGGAAGAGTGGAGGGTTGGGTCCTTCTCTAGGTTAGTGAAGGGTTGGGTCCTTCCCTAGGTTAGTGAAGGATAGGAGGGTTGGGTCCTCCACTAGGTTAGTGAAGGAGTGGAGAGTTGGGTCCTCCTCTAGATTAGTGAAGGAGTGCAGGGTTGCGTCCTCTAGGATAGAGAAGGAGTGCAGGGTTGGGTCCTCCTCTGGGTTAGTGAAGGAGTGGGGGGTCGGGTCCTCCTCTAGATTAGTGAAGGAGTGGAGGGTTGGGTCCTCCTCTAGATTAGTGAAGAAGTGGAGGGTTGGGTCCTGTAGATTAGTGAAGGAGTGGATGTTTGGGTCCTCCTCTAGATTAGTGAAAAGGTGAAGGGTTCGGTCCTCCTCTAGATTAGTGAAGGATTGGAGGGTTCGGTCCTCCTCTAGATTAGTGAAGGAATGAGGGGTTCGGTCCTCCTCTAGTTTACTGAAGGAGTGGAGGGTTGGGTCCTCCTTTAATTTAGTGAAGGATTGGAGGGTTGGGTCCTCCTCTAGTTTAGTGAAGGAGTGTAGGGTTGGGTCCTTCCCTTGGTTTGTGAAGGACTGGAGGGTTTGGTCCTCCTGTAGATTAGTGAAGTAGTGAAGGGTCGGGTCCTCCTCTAGATTAGTGAAGGAGTGAAGGGTTGGGTCCTCCTCTAGATTAGTGAAGAGGTGGAGGGTTGGGTCCTGTAGATTAGTGAAGGAGTGGAGGGCTGGGTCCTTCTCTAGATTAGTGAAAGAGTGGAAGGTTGTGTCCTCCTCTAGATTAGTGAAGGATCGGATGTTTGGGTCCTCCTCTAGATTAGTCAAAAGGTGAAGGGTTCGGTCCTCCTCTAGATTAGTGAAGGATTGGAGGGTTCGGTCCTCCTCTAGATTAGTGAAAGAGTGGAGGGTTGTGTCCTCCTCTAGATTAGTGAAGGATCGGATGTTTGGGTCCTCCTCTAGATTAGTGAAAAGGTGAAGGGTTCGGTCCTCCTCTAGATTAGTGAAGGATTGGAGGGTTCGGTCCTCCTCTAGTTTAGTGAAGGAGTGGAGGGTTGGGTCCTCCTCCAGTTTAGTGAAGGAGTGCAGGGTTGGGTCCTCTAGGATAGAGAAGGAGTGCAGGGCAGGGTCCTCCTCTGGGTTAGTGAAGGAGCGGGGGGTCGGGTCGTCCTCTAGATTAGTGAAGGAATGGAGGGTTGGGACCTCCTCTAGATTAGTAAAAGAGTGGAGGGTTGTGTCCTCCTCTAGATTAGTGAAGGATCGGATGTTTGGGTCCTCCTCTAGATTAGTGAAAAGGTGAAGGGTTCGGTCCTCCTCTAGATTAGTGAAGGACTGGAGGGTTCGGTCCTCCTCTAGATTAGTGAAGGAGTGGAGGGTTGGGTCCTCCTCAGGGTTAGTGAAGGAGTGGAGGGTTGGGCCCTCCGTTAAGGTTAGTGAAGGAGTGGAGGGCTGGGTCCACTAGGTTAGTGAAGGAGTGGAGTGTAGGGTCCTTATCTAGATTAGTGAATGAGTGGAGTGTTGGGTCCTGCTCTAGGTTAGTGACAGAGTGAAGGGTTGGGTCGTCCTCTAGGTTAGTGAAGGGTTGGGTCCTTCCCTAGGTTAGTGAAGGACTGGAGGGTTGGGTCCTCTAGATTAGTGAAGGAGTGAAGGGTTGGATCCTTCCCTAGGTTAGTGAAGTAGTGGAGGTTTGGGTCCTCCCCTAGGTTAGTGAATGAGTGAAAGGTTGGGTCCTCCCCTAAGTTAGTGAAGAAGGGAAGGTTTGTGTCCTCCTCTCCTTTAGTGAAGGAGTGGAGAGTTGGGTCCTCCACTAGGTTAGTGAAGGAGTGTAGGGTTGAGTCCTCCTCTAGGTTAGTGAAGGAGTGAAGGTTTGGGTCCTCTAGATTAGTGAAAGAGTGGAGGGTTGGGTCCTCCTCTAGATTAGTGAAGGAATGGAGGGTTGGGTCCTCCTCTAGATTAGTGAAGGGTTCGGTCCTCCTCTAGATTAGTGAAGGAGTGGAGGGTTTGGGTCCTCCTCTAGATTAGTGAAGGAGTGGAG
>NC_034191.2:5403071-5423071 GCF_002021735.2 Oncorhynchus kisutch
ACAAACACACACACATATGCACACACCACACACACACACACATATACATATATACACACCACACACACACACACACACACACATATACACATATACACACCACACACACACACACACACACACACATATACATATAAACAGATATACACACACACACACACACACACACACACACACACACACACACACACACACACACACACACACACACACACACACACACACACACATACACATACATAGATACATACATACATACATACCTAATTTACCTAAGTATTCAGTCCCTTCTCAATGAGACTCGATATTGAGCTCAGGTTCATCCTGTTTCTATTGATCATCCTTGAGATGTTTCTACAACTTCATTGGAGTCCACCTGTGGTAAATTCAATTTATTGGACATGATTTGGAAAGGCACACACCTGTCTATATAAGGTCCCACAGTTGACAGTGCATTTCAGAGCAAAAACCAAACCATGAGGTCGAAGGAATAGTCTGTAGAGCTCTGAGACAGGATTGTGTCGAGGTACAGATCTGGGGAAGGGTACCAAAACACTTCTACAGTATTGAAGGTCCTCACATGGGGGAGAAGAGCCCTGGTCAGGGAGGGGACCATGAACCCAACGGTCACGCTGAAAGAGCTCCAGAGTTCCTCTATGGAGATGGGAGAACCTTCCAGAAGGACATCCATCTCTTCAGCACCACAATCAGGTCTTTATGGTAGAGTGGCCAGATGGAAGCCACTTTAGTAAAAAGCACATGACAGCCTGCTTGGAGTTTTCCAAAAGACACTTAAATGAACTCAGACCATGACAAACAAGATTCTCTGGTCTGAACGGAGCAAAGTACAGAGAGATCCTTGATGAAAACCTGCTCCAGAGCGCTCAGTACCTCAGACTGGGGGCGAAGGTTCACCATCCAACAGGACAACGACCCTAAGCACACAGCCAAGACAACGCAGGAGTGGCTTTGGGACAAGTCTCTGAATGTCCTTGAGTGGCCCAGCCAGAGCCCAGTCTTGAACCTGATCGAACATCTCTGGAGAGACCTGAAAATAGCAGCTCAGCAACGCTCCCCATCCAACCTGACAGAGATTGAGAGGATCTGCAGAGAATAATGGGAGAAACTCCCCAAATACAGGTGTGCCAAGCTTGTAGCGTCAAACCTAAGAAGAGTCAAGGCTGTAATCACTGCCAAAGGTGCTTCAACAAAGTCCTGAGTAAAGGGTCTGAATACTTATTTAAATGTCATATATATTTTATTTTATAAATGAGCTAAAATGTCTAAAAACCTGTTTTAGCTTTTGATGTGGGAAAAAAAACAATACAATCAATTTTAGAATAAGGCTGCATTGTAACAAAATGTGGAAAAGTCAAGGGGTCTGAATACTTTCCGAATGCACTGTATACATACACACATCCATATGTAGACACACGCACGCACGCACTCACACACACACACACACACACACACACACACACACACACACACACACACACACACACACACACACACACACACACACACACACACACACACACACACACAAGGGAGGCAGACTGGTTCTTTGACAGAGAGGAGCCGGTCATGATTTAATGTATTAACATATTATTAACATATGCCAAAACTCATCCTGTAATTCAAAACAGCTTCCACTCTTATTAACATATGCCAAAATTAACATTTTATTACCATATTTCCCAAACAGCTTCCACTCACTACCACTGGGATTGATTGCTATTGAACCCTTCTACCAATACATTACCTGAACATGTGTCGAGAAGTGAACGATACAACATGTGTTTCCCTTCTGTTCTGGTAACAAACATCTTCACAGATCAGCAGCGTAATCAGCATCTGTTCCGATGTCTTCTCTCCTGCTATTTTAACTGTTGTATTTCTGTCGTGTTCCTGGCATTATGATTTGACTCAACACGTTCTGGTCGGTGCTGGTTGTGAAATCAGACCTCCTCGTGTTCTGTTGGGTTACGTGTTTCTTCTTGTGTTGTTCGTCTAGTGTCATTTTACCTCATACTGCTTCTTCTCCTCTTCTTCTTCTCCTCTTCTTCTTCTCCTCTTCTTCTTCTCCTCTTCTTCTCTTCTTCTTCTCCTCTTCTTCTCCTCTTCTTCTCCTCTTCTTGTCCTCTTCTCTTCTTCTTGTCCTCTTCTCTTCTCCTCTTCTTCTTCTCCTCTTCTCTTCTTGTCCTCTTCTCTTCTCCTCTTCTTCTTCTCCTATTCTTCTTTTCTTCTTCTTCTTCTCTTCTCTTCTTCTTGTCCTCTTCTCCTCTTCTTCTCCTCTTCTCCTATTCTCTTCTTCTTCTCTTCTTCTTCTCCACTTCTTCTTCTCTTCTCTTCTTCTTGTCCACTTCTTCTTCTTCTCTTGTCCTCTTCTTCTTGTCCTCTTCTTCTCTTCTCCTCTTCTTGTCCACTTCTTCTTCTTCTCTTCTCCTCCTCTTCTTGTCCTCTTCTTCTTCTCCTCTTCTTCTTCTCCCCTGCTTCTCTTCTCCTCTTTTTCTCTTCTCCTCCTCTTCTTCTTCTTGTTCTCCTCTTCTTCTTCTTCTCTTCTCCTCTTCTTCTCTTCTTCTCCTCATCTTCTTCTCTTCTTCTCCTCCTCTTCTTCTCTTCTTCTCTTCTCTTCTTCTCCTCTTTGTCTCCTCTTCTTCTCCTCTTCTCTTCTTCTCCTCTTTGTCTCCTCTTCTTCTCCTCTTCTTCTCCTCCTCTTCTTCTCCTCTTCTTCTCCTCTAGATAGATGTCTCTAAAGACAAAGTTAGGGTTAGGATTAGATAGTCCTGTCTCTAAAGACAGAGTTGGGGTTAGGATTAGATAGATGTCCTGTCTCTAAAGACAGAGTTGGGGTTAGGGTTAGATAGATGTCCTGTCTCTAAAGACAGAGTTGGGGTTAGGGTTAGATAGATGTCCTGTCTCTAAAGACAGAGTTAGGGTTAGGGTTAGATAGATGTCCTGTCTCTAAAGACAGAGTTAGGGTTAGGATTAGATAAATGTCCTGTCTCTAAAGACAGAGTTAGGGTTAGATACAGTAGATGTCCTGTGTTGTGCAGTGAACCAACAGGAAGAACAAACACTAGAGAAGACAGGGAATGTTGTTCTGCTGAGATGAACACCAGCGCATCACTAATGGGGGTAGAAGAGGAGGGTGGAGAGAAGAAGGGTTAGAGTAGAAATCTTTCTGCTCATTCTCTCTGTTCTCTCTAATCTCTCTCTCTCCCTCAGGGTAGGGGGTTTCCTGTAATGTGAGTGTTGGGTTCTCCCTTCACTGCTCTGTCACTTATTCCCTCTCTCCCCCCTCGTGTTATTATCAGTGTGTTTGGGACAGGGCAGCTTGGCAGGAACAGGAAGGAAGGCGATAGGGAAGCTAGGCTGCTCTGGGAGATGGTTTGTCAATGACTCAGATCCGCTAGACTCGGTGCCCAAAGGGAGTCTTGGTTTCCTCCTAACAGTACCTTTGCTGTGCTTAACACAACTGAACATCCGGATTCCACTCTGCTCCTTAACTGAGATGTTTACTGGACAACCCAACGACTTTGTCAACCTCCAGTGTGTGTGTGTGTTTGTATGTGTGTATGTGTGTGTGTGTGTGTGTGTGTGTGTGTGTGTGTGTGTGTGTGTGTGTGTGTGTGTGTGTGTGTGTGTGTGTGTGTGTGTGTGTGTGTGTGTGTGTGTGTGTGTGCGTGTGTGAGCGCTGAGAGAGAAGGAATTGTTAGATAATCATTGAGGAGATTGAGGACAGTACGACGACCAGTTTGTTGCATGCTGGTTAGATCTACAGCATCTCGTCAAAAGATCACAAGGATCAGACAGACTCATTAAGATAAGAGCATAAGGGAGGAACTGAATGACACAATCACTTTCACATCTTCATCATCATTATCATCAGCTAAAGCCAAATGATGGCTATAGGGAAGCTTTGTTACCCTGATGGCTGTAGGGAAGCCTTGTAACCCTGATGGCTGTAGGGAAGCCTTGTAACCCTGATGGCTGTAGGGAATCCACCTGATGGCTATAAGGAAGCTTTGTTACCCTGATGGCTGTAGGGAAGCTTTGTAACCCTGATGGCTATAGGGAAGCTTTGTTACCCTGATGGCTGTAGGGAAGCCTTGTAACCCTGATGGCTGTAGGGAATCCACCTGATGGCTATAAGGAAGCTTTGTTACCCTGATGGCTATAGGGAAGCCTTGTAACCCTGATGGCTGTAGGGAAGCCACCTGATGGCTATAAGGAAGCTTTGTTACCCTGATGGCTATAGGGAAGCCTTGTAACCCTGATGGCTGTAGGGAAGCCACCTGATGGCTATAAGGAAGCTTTGTTACCCTGATGGCTATAGGGAAGCCTTGTAACCCTGATGGCTATAGGGAAGCCTTGTTTCCCTGATGGCTATAGGGAAGCCTTGTTACCCTGATGGCTATAGGGAAGCCACCTGATGGCTATAGGGAATCCTTGTTACCCTGATGGCTATAAGGAAGCTTTATTACCCTGATGGCTATATGGAAGCCACCTGATGGCTATAAGGAAGCCTTGTAACCCTGATGGTTATAGGAAGCCTTGTAACCCTGATGGCTATAGGGAAGCCTTGTTACCCTGATGGCTATAGGGAAGCCACCTGATGGCTATAGGGAATCCTTGTTACCCTGATGGCTATAGGGAAGCCTTGTTACCCTGATGGCTATAGGGAATCCTTGTTACCCTGATGGCTATAGGGAAGCTTTGTTACCCTGATGGCTATAGGGAAGCCTTGTTACCCTGATGGCTACAGGGAAGCATTGTTACCCTGATGGCTATAGGGAGGCCTTGTTACCCTGATGGCTATAGGGAAGCCACCTGATGGCTTTAGGGAAGCCTTGTTACCCTGATGGCTATAGGGAAGCTTTGTTACCCTGATGGCTACAGGGAAGCATTGTTACCCTGATGGCTATATGGAGGCCTTGTTACCCTGATGGCTATAGGGAAGCTTTGTTACCCTGATGGCTATAGGGGAGCATTGTTACCCTGATGGCTATAGGGAGGCCTTGTTACCCTGATGGCTATAGGGAAGCCACCTGATGGCTTTAGGGAAGCCTTGTTACCCTGATGGCTATATGGAGGCCTTGTTACCCTGATGGCTATAGGGAAGCCTTGTTACCCTGATGGCTACAGGGAAGCATTGTTACCCTGATGGCTATATGGAGGCCTTGTTACCCTGATGGCTATAGGGAAGCTTTGTTACCCTGATGGCTATAGGGAAGCCTTGTTACCCTGATGGCTATAGGGAAGCATTGTTACCCTGATGGCTATAGGGAAGCCACCTGATGGCTATAGGGAAGCCTTGTTACCCTGATGGCTATAGGGAAGCCTTGTTACCCTGATGGCTATAGGGAAGCTTTGTTACCCTGATGGCTATAGGGAAGCCTTGTAACCCTGATGGCTATAGGGAAGCCACCTGATGGCTATAGGGAAGCTTTGTTACCCTGATGGCTATAGGGACGCTTTGTTACCCTGATGGCTACAGGGAAGCCACCTAATGGCTATAGGGAAGCTTTGTTACCCTGATGGCTATAGGGACGCTTTGTTACCCTGATGGCTATATGGAAGCTTTGTTACCCTGATGACTATAGGGAAGCCTTGTTAGCCTGATGGCTATAGGGAAGCCTTGTTACCCTGATGGCTATAGGGATGCTTTGTTACCCTGATGGCTATATGAAAGCCTTGTTACCTTGATGGCTATAGGGATGCCTGGTTACCCTGATGGCTATAGGGAAGCCTTGTAACCCTGATGGCTATAGGGAAGCCTTGTTACCCTGATGGCTCTAGGGAAGCCACCTGATGGCTATAGGGAAGCCACCTGATGGCTATAGGAAAGCCTTGTAACCCTGGTGCCTATAGGGAAGTCACCTGGTGCCTATAGGGAAGCCACATGGTGCCTATAGGGAAGCCTTGTAACCCTGGTGCCTATAGGGAAGCCGTGTAACCCTGGTGCCTATAGGGAAGCCTTGTAACCCTGGTGCCTATAGGGAAACCTTTTAACCCTGGTGCCTATAGGGAAGCATTTTAACCCTGGTGCCTATAGGGAAGCCTTTTAACCCTGGTGCCTATAGGGAAGCCTTTTAACCCTGGTGCCTATAGGGAAACATTTTAACCCTGGTGCCTATAGGGAAGCCTTTTAACCCTGGTGCCTATAGGGAAGCCTTTTAACCCTGGTGCCTATAGGGAAGCCACCGCATCATACCTTTTCTGTTATCATTCTGGAACATTATGTACTTTCCATTTGAGCTCCCAATGAAAACATGACTCAGTACAGAAGTCACCCTACTCTTATGCATTTACGTTCAGCTTCCTACTTATATTCCTGTGTCATGTGTCTGGTCCAACCAATCAAAAGAAGGGCTCGTTCTGCTCTTGCTCTGTGCTGTACATGGCCCAGCTTCACTCAGAGTGGTTAGGGTCCCAGACCTCAGTGGGTCAGGAGCATGTTTACTTACTGATGGTTGACTGAGATGTATTTCTACCAGCCCATAAGTCATTGTACATAAGTAGATTGAAGGCTAAATGACTTGGTTACTTAATAATTTGGTTACTTAATGACTTGGTTAGTTAAAGACTTGGTTAATTACACACATTTTCATCGGGGAACGCAATCCCTCATTCTTCTCAGATTTGTGAAAAGTCGTCCGCAAACTGTAGCACACGTGTGGATAAACAGTTACTTGTCTAACAGAACACAGAGGGTGTTCTTTAACGGAAGCCTCGCAAACATAATCGAGGTAGACTCAGGGATTCCCCAGGGTAGCTGTTTAGGCCCCTTGTTTCTTTCAATCTTTACCAACAACATGCCACTGACTTTGAGTAAAGCCAGAGTGTCTATGTATGCAGATGACTCAACACTATACATGTCAGCTACTACAGTGACTGAAATGACTGCAACACTTAAAGAGTTGCAGTTAGTTTCAGAGAGGGTGGGAAGGAATAAGTTAGTCCTAAATATTTATAAAACTAAAAGCATTGTATTTTGGACAAATCATTCACTAAACCCTAAACCTCAACTAAATATTCTAATAAATAATGTGGAAATTGAGCAAGTTGAGATTACTAAACTGCTTGGAGTAACCCTAGATTGTAAACTGTCATGGTCAAAACATATAGATACAACAGTAGCTAAGAAGTCTGGGCGCACTATCTTGTCTCATCGCTACAACTCCCGTACGCACTCGGGAGAGACGAAGGTTGAGAGCCATGCGTCCTCCGAAACACAACCCAACCAAGCCGCACTGCTTCTTAACACAGCGCGCATCCAACCCAGAAGCCAGCCGCACCAATGTGTCGGAGGAAACACCGTGCACCTGGCGAACTTGGTTAGAGTGCACTGCGCCCGGCCCACCACAGGAGTCGCTAGTGCGCAATGAGACAAGGATATCCCTACCGGCCATGCCCTCCCTAACCCAGACGACGTTAGGCGACGCAATTGTGCATCGCCCCACAGACCTCCCGGTCGCGGCCGGCTGCAACAGAGCCTGGGCGCGAACCCAGAGTCTCTGGTGGCACAGCAATTTATTATTATAATTTTTTTACCTTTATTTAACTAGGCAAGTCAGTTAAGAACAAATTCTTATTTTCAATGACGGCCTAGGAACAGTGGGATAACTGCCTGTTCAGGGGGAGAATGACAGATTTTTACCTTGTCAGCTCGGGGGTTTGAACTTGCAACCTTTCGGGTACTAGTCCAACACTCTAACCACTAGGCTACCCTGCAATGCAGTGCCCTAGAACACTGCGCCACCCAGGAGGCTGTCTATTGTATTATTGACTGTACGTTTGTTAATTCTATGTGTAACTCTGTGTTGTTGTTTGTTTCGCACTGCTTTGCTTTATCTTGGCCAGGTCGCAGTTGTAAATGAGAACTTGTTCTCAACTGGCCTACCTGGTTAAATAAAGGTGTTCTCAACTAGCCTACCTGGTTAAATAAAGGTGTTCTCAACTAGCCTACCTGGTTAAATAAAGGTGTTCTCAACTGGCCTACCTGGTTAAATAAAGGTGTTCTCAACTGGCCTACCTGGTTAAATAAAGGTGTTCTCAACTGGCCTACCTGGTTAAATAAAGGTGTTCTCAACTAGCCTACCTGGTTAAATAAAGGTGTTCTCAACTGGCCTACCTGGTTAAATAAAGGTGTTCTCAACTAGCCTACCTGGTTAAATAAAGGTGTTCTCAACTAGCCTACCTGGTTAAATAAAGGTGTTCTCAACTAGCCTACCTGGTTAAATAAAGGTGTTCTCAACTAGCCTACCTGGTTAAATAAAGGTGTTGTCAACTAGCCTACCTGGTTAAATAAAGGTGTTCTCAACTGGCCTACCTGGTTAAATAAAGGTGTTCTCAACTGGCCTACCTGGTTAAATAAAGGTGTTCTCAACTAGCCTACCTGGTTAAATAAAGGTGTTCTCAACTAGCCTACCTGGTTAAATAAAGGTGTTCTCAACTAGCCTACCTGGTTAAATAAAGGTGTTCTCAACTAGCCTACCTGGTTAAATAAAGGTGTTCTCAACTAGCCTACCTGGTTAAATAAAGGTGTTGTCAACTAGCCTACCTGGTTAAATAAAGGTGTTCTCAACTAGCCTACCTGGTTAAATAAAGGTGTTCTCAACTAGCCTACCTGGTTAAATAAAGGTGTTCTCAACTAGCCTACCTGGTTAAATAAAGGTGTTCTCAACTAGCCTACCTGGTTAAATAAAGGTGTTCTCAACTAGCCCACCTGGTTAAATAAAGGTGTTCTCAACTAGCCTACCTGGTTAAATAAAGGTGTTCTCAACTAGCCTACCTGGTTAAATAAAGGTGTTCTCAACTGGCCTACCTGGTTAAATAAAGGTGTTCTCAACTAGCCTACCTGGTTAAATAAAGGTGTTCTCAACTAGCCTACCTGGTTAAATAAAGGTGTTCTCAACTAGCCTACCTGGTTAAATAAAGGTGTTCTCAACTAGCCCACCTGGTTAAATAAAGGTGTTCTCAACTAGCCTACCTGGTTAAATAAAGGTGTTCTCAACTAGCCCACCTGGTTAAATAAAGGTGTTCTCAACTAGCCTACCTGGTTAAATAAAGGTGTTCTCAACTAGCCTACCTGGTTAAATAAAGGTGTTCTCAACTAGCCTACCTGGTTAAATAAAGGTGTTCTCAACTAGCCCACCTGGTTAAATAAAGGTGTTCTCAACTGGCCTACCTGGTTAAATAAAGGTGTTCTCAACTGGCCTACCTGGTTAAATAAAGGTGTTCTCAACTAGCCTACCTGGTTAAATAAAGGTGTTCTCAACTGGCCTACCTGGTTAAATAAAGGTGTTCTCAACTAGCCTACCTGGTTAAATAAAGGTGTTCTCAACTAGCCTACCTGGTTAAATAAAGGTGTTCTCAACTAGCCTACCTGGTTAAATAAAGGTGTTCTCAACTAGCCTACCTGGTTAAATAAAGGTGTTCTCAACTAGCCTACCTGGTTAAATAAAGGTGTTCTCAACTAGCCTACCTGGTTAAATAAAGGTGTTCTCAACTAGCCTACCTGGTTAAATAAAGGTGTTGTCAACTAGCCTACCTGGTTAAATAAAGGTGTTCTCAACTAGCCTACCTGGTTAAATAAAGGTGTTCTCAACTAGCCTACCTGGTTAAATAAAGGTGTTCTCAACTAGCCTACCTGGTTAAATAAAGGTGTTCTCAACTAGCCCACCTGGTTAAATAAAGGTGTTCTCAACTGGCCTACCTGGTTAAATAAAGGTGTTCTCAACTGGCCTACCTGGTTAAATAAAGGTGTTCTCAACTAGCCTACCTGGTTAAATAAAGGTGTTCTCAACTGGCCTACCTGGTTAAATAAAGGTGTTCTCAACTAGCCTACCTGGTTAAATAAAGGTGTTCTCAACTAGCCTACCTGGTTAAATAAAGGTGTTCTCAACTAGCCTACCTGGTTAAATAAAGGTGTTCTCAACTAGCCTACCTGGTTAAATAAAGGTGTTCTCAACTAGCCTACCTGGTTAAATAAAGGTGTTCTCAACTAGCCTACCTGGTTAAATAAAGGTGTTCTCAACTAGCCTACCTGGTTAAATAAAGGTGTTGTCAACTAGCCTACCTGGTTAAATAAAGGTGTTCTCAACTAGCCTACCTGGTTAAATAAAGGTGTTCTCAACTAGCCTACCTGGTTAAATAAAGGTGTTCTCAACTAGCCTACCTGGTTAAATAAAGGTGTTCTCAACTAGCCTACCTGGTTAAATAAAGGTGTTCTCAACTAGCCTACCTGGTTAAATAAAGGTGTTCTCAACTAGCCTACCTGGTTAAATAAAGGTGTTCTCAACTAGCCTACCTGGTTAAATAAAGGTGTTCTCAACTAGCCTACCTGGTTAAATAAAGGTGTTCTCAACTAGCCTACCTGGTTAAATAAAGGTGAAATAAAAAATGTAAATAAAAAAACAGACATCGCTTTCTGGATTGAGCTTATCGCTAAATAGATGTGTATTTGTATTTATTATGGATCCCCATTAGTTCCTGCCAAGGCAGCAGCTACTCTTCCTGGGGTTTATTATGGATCCCCATTAGTTCCTGCCAAGGCAGCAGCTAGTCTTCCTGGGGTTTATTATGGATCCCCATTAGTTCCTGCCAAGGCAGCAGCTACTCTTCCTGGGGTTTATTATGGATCCCCATTAGTTCCTGCCGAGGCAGCAGCTACTCTTCCTGGGGTTTATTATGGATCCCCATTAGTTCCTGCCAAGGCAGCAGCTACTCTTCCTGGGGTTTATTATGGATCCCCATTAGTTCCTGCCGAGGCAGCAGCTACTCTTCCTGGGGTTTATTATGGATCCCCATTAGTTCCTGCCAAGACAGCAGCTACTCTTCCTGGGGTTTATTATGGATCCCCATTAGTTCCTGCCAAGGCAGCAGCTATTCTTCCTGGGGTTTATTATGGATCCCCATTAGTTCCTGCCAAGGCAGCAGCTACTCTTCCTGGGGTTTATTATGGATCCCCATTAGTTCCTGCCAAGGCAGCAGCTACTCTTCCTGGGGTTTATTATGGATCCCCATTAGTTCCTGCCAAGGCAGCAGCTATTCTTCCTGGGGTGTATTATGGATCCCCATTAGTTCCTGCCAAGGCTGCAGCTACTCTTCCTGGGGTTTATTATGGATCCCCGTTAGTTCCTGCCAAGGCAGCAGCTACTCTTCCTGGGGTTTATTACGGATCCCCGTTAGTTCCTGCCAAGTTAGCAGCTACTCTTCCTGGGGTTTATTATGGATCCCCATTAGTCTGCTCTGTTCTGTCTGTCTGTTCTGTCTGCTCTGTGTGTCTGTTCTGCCTGTCTGTTCTGTATGTCTGTTCTGTCTGTCTGTTCTGCCTGTCTGTTCTGTATGTATGTTCTGTCTGTCTACTCTGTCTGCTCTGTCTGTCTAAAAAAAACTTTTTTGTTTGTCATTATGGGGCATTGTGTGTAGATAGATGAGATACTTTTTATTTCTTATTATCCCTTTTAGAATATGGCTGTAACGTAACAAAATGTGAAACAAAGTCAACATGTCTGAATACTTTTTCCGAATGAACTGTATGTATGTATTTCAGTGTGGAGGAGGTAGGAGCAACAGGTATATAGCCTTCCTGCAGGAATCTGGTTCCTCCCAGTGTAATTACAGAGCTGTCTATCTCTCTGCCTGTCACAACAGCTGTCCCTGGCTTACTTGGGTTAGAGAGGAGGCCTTGATTAAACACACAAATCCCCCCCCACACCCAGGGTTAGCATGCAGCCTAACACACAAGGGGGGTGGGGTTCCACTCTAACCTAGCATGCCATACAGGGCTTCCTGTCCCCACACCTAGTCTGGTAACATTCATTACACACTCATTACACACTCATTACACACTCCATACACTCATAGCCGGTGGAAGTAGTTTAGTAGTCTTTTTACCCACGCTGCAGACGGATATTATCTTCGCTACTTTTGTGAGAAAAAAATAATATTTAAATTTCTTTTCAAAATGAATATTCATTTTGTTTTATCAGATTTTTCAGAGGGTGTTGCAGCACCCTCTGCAGCCCTACTTCCCACAGCTAAAGCTAACACTCACCTCCTAGAATGGGACACCATGC
This sequence comes from Oncorhynchus kisutch, assembly GCF_002021735.2. Taxonomy (NCBI): domain Eukaryota; kingdom Metazoa; phylum Chordata; class Actinopteri; order Salmoniformes; family Salmonidae; genus Oncorhynchus; species Oncorhynchus kisutch. Next base: position 5,415,161 of record NC_034191.2, read on the forward strand.
AGGGTGGAGGCTCTACGCATTTACACTAACATGCTAACACACAGCTAAAGCTAACACTCACCTCCTAGAATAGGACACCATGCAGGGTGGAGGCTCTACACATTTACACTAACATGCTAACACACAGCTAAAGCTAACACTCACCTCCTAGAATAGGACACCATGCAGGGTGGAGGCTCTACACATTTACACTAACATGCTAACACACAGCTAAAGCTAACACTCACCTCCTAGAATAGGACACCATGCAGGGTGGAGGCTCTACACATTTACACTAACATGCTAACACACAGCTAAAGCTAACACTCACCTCCTAGAATAGGACACCATGCAGGGTGGAGGCTCTACACATTTACACTAACATGCTAACACACAGCTAAAGCTAACACTCACCTCCTAGAATAGAACACCATGCAGGGTGGAGGCTCTACGCATTTACACTAACATGCTAACACACAGCTAGCCTGGTGCTCCAAGCTAGCTCCAGCTAGATAATGATTAGGTTGTTGTTGTCATCTATACAGTTTCTATAGAGATGCTACAGCAACATATAGTTTTACAATGACGGCCAAACCCGGGACGACGCTGGGCCAATTGTGCACCGTCACGGTGACGGTTGTGATACAGCCTGGATTCGAACCAGGGTTGTATGTGGTGACGCCTCAAGCACTGAGATGCGGTGCCTCAGATCGTTGCGCAACTCGGGAGCCCAAAATAGCAGTGTCCATCATGCATCTGCCACTGGCGTGTATGTTAACTGGGTGTTAAACGGAAAGCAAAAGTCTCAACGGGAAAGTACTCTATTGCAACTGATAAGGTATTGAAAAAGGGAAGTGGGGTTATTCACTGCAAATACTGTGTTTCCCTAATGCCCTATACTGGCCTCTGCCCTCTACTGTATTATGGATGTGTAAGGCAAACCAGCCGCGTACGTCCGACACGCGATCTCTTGCTCACAACATGTTGTAATTTAAGTCAACTTGACGAAGCAGGAGGCTGGCTTGTGACTCTTAGTTATCGTCCGATCTCAGGGCGGGGGGGGGGGGGGGGGGGGGGGTGAAGTCACTGCACGCTGACTAGCTCTCACTAGCTTAGTGTACATACTGATGATAAATAACAGTTATGTATAGTAAAGTGTTGGCTCTTCCTGGTATGGACTGGTTCTGTCTCCAGGTCTCTGCTATCAAAGTGGGTTTACTGGAGCTCAGCAGCAGAGCTAATATTGAGCTCTAACAGGCAGCTAGGGCTGGTATTGAGCTATAGCAGGGTTAGGGCTGGTATTGAGCTATAGCAGGGTTAGGGCTGGTATTGAGCTGTAGCAGGGTTAGGGCTGGTATTGAGATGGAGCAGGCTGATGTAACAGGGTTAGGGCTGGTATTGAGCTGTAGCAGGGTTAGGGCTGGTATTGAGCTGTAGCAGGGTTAGGGCTGGTATTGAGCTGTAGCAGGGTTAGGGCTGGTATTGAGCTGTAGCAGGGTTAGGGCTGGTATTGAGCTGTAGCAGGGTTAGGGCTGGTATTGAGCTGTAGCAGGGTTAGGGCTGGTATTGAGCTATAGCAGGGTTAGGGCTGGTATTGAGCTGTAGCAGGGTTAGGGCTGGTATTGAGCTGTAGCAGGGTTAGGGCTGGTATTGAGCTGTAGCAGGGTTAGGGCAGGTATTGAACTGTAGCAGGGTTAGGGCTGGGATTGAGCTGTAGCAGGATTAGGGCTGGTATTGAGCTGTAGCAGGGTTAGGACTGGTATTGAGCTGTAGCAGGGTTAGGGCTGGTATTGAGCTGTAGCAGGATTAGGGCTGGTATTGAGCTGTAGCAGGGTTAGGGCTGGCATTGAGCTGTAGCAGTGTTAGGGCTGGTATTGAGATGTAACAGGGTTAGGGCTGGTATTGAGCTGTAGCAGGGTTAGGGCTGATATTGAGCTATAGCAGGGTTAGGGATGGTATTGAGCTACAGCAGGGTTAGGGCTGGTATTGAGCTGTAGCAGGGTTAGGGCAGGTATTGAGCTGTAGCAGGGTTAGGGCTGGTATTGAGCTGTAGCAGGGTTAGGACTGGTATTGAGCTGTAGCAGGGTTAGGGCTGGTATTGAGCTGTAGCAGGATTAGGGCTGGTATTGAGCTGTAGCAGGGTTAGGGCTGGCATTGAGCTGTAGCAGTGTTAGGGCTGGTATTGAGATGTAACAGGGTTAGGGCTGGTATTGAGCTGTAGCAGGGTTAGGGCTGATATTGAGCTATAGCAGGGTTAGGGATGGTATTGAGCTACAGCAGGGTTAGGGCTGGTATTGAGCTGTAGCAGGGTTAGGGCAGGTATTGAGCTGTAGCAGGGTTAGGGCTGGTATTGAGCTGTAGCAGGATTTGGGCTGGTATTAAGCTGTAGCAGGGTTAGGGCTGGCATTGAGCTGTAGCAGGGTTAGGGCTGGTATTGAGATGTAGCAGGGTTAGGGCTGGTATTGAGCTGTAGCAGGGTTAGGGCTGATATTGAGCTGTAGCAGGGTTAGGGCTGGTATTGAGCTATAGCAGGGTTAGGGCTGGTATTGAGCTGTAGCAGGGTTAGGGCTGGTATTGAGCTATAGCAGGGTTAGGGATGGTATTGAGCTACAGCAGGGTTAGGGCTGGTATTGAGCTGTAGCAGGGTTAGGACTGGTATTGAGCTGTAGCAGGGTTAGGGCTGGTAGTGAGCTACAGCAGGGTTAGGGTTGATATTGAGCTGTAGCAGGGTTAGGGCTGGTATTGAGCTATAGCAGGGTTAGGGCTGGTATTGAGCTGTAGCAGGGTTAGGGCTGGTATTGAGCTGTAGCAGGGTTAGGGCTGGTATTGAGCTGTAGCAGGGTTAGGGCTGGTATTGAGCTATAGCAGGGTTAGGGATGGTATTGAGCTACAGCAGGGTTAGGGCTGGTATTGAGCTGTAGCAGGGTTAGGACTGGTATTGAGCTGTAGCAGGGTTAGGGCTGGTATTGAGCTACAGCAGGGTTAGGGTTGATATTGAGCTGTAGCAGGGTTAGGGCTGGTATTGAGCTGTAGCAGGGTTAGGGCTGGTATTGAGCTGTAGCATGGTTAGGGCTGGTATTGAGCTATAGCACAGTTAGGGCTGGTATTGAGCTGTAGCAGGGTTAGGGCTGGTATTGAGCTATAGCAGGGTTAGGGCTGGTATTGAGCTGTAGCAGGGTTAGGGCTGGTATTGAGCTGTAGCAGGGTTAGTGCTGGTATTGAGCTGTAGCAGGGTTAGGGCTGGTATTGAGTTACAGCAGGGTTAGGGCTGATATTGAGCTGTAGCAGGGTTAGGGCTGGTATTGAGTTACAGCAGGGTTAGGGTTGATATTGAGCTGTAGCAGGGTTAGGGCTGGTATTGAGCTGTAGCAGGGTTAGGGCTGGTATTGAGCTGTAGCAGGGTTAGGGCTGGTATTGAGCTGTAGCACGGTTAGGGCTGGTATTGAGCTGTAGCAGGGTTAGGGCTAATATTGAGCTATAGCAGGGTTAGGGCTGGTATTGAGCTGTAGCAGGGTTAGGGCTGGTATTGAGCTGTAGCAGGGTTAGGGCTAATATTGAGCTATAGCAGGGTTAGGGCTGGTATTGAGCTGTAACAGGGTTAGGGCTGGTATTGAGCTGTAGCAGGGTTAGGGCTGGTATTGAGCTGTAGCACGGTTAGGGCTGGTATTGAGCTGTAGCAGGGTTAGGGCTAATATTGAGCTATAGCAGGGTTAGGGCTGGTATTGAGCTGTAGCAGGGTTAGGGCTGGTATTGAGCTGTAACAGGGTTAGGGCTAATATTGAGCTATAGCAGGGTTAGGGCTGGTATTGAGCTATAGCAGGGTTAGGGCTGGTATTGAGCTATAGCAGGGTTAGGGCTGGTATTGAGCTGTAACAGGCTGGGGCAAAACAGAGGTTTGGTCCTGGGCCAGACCCAGGGTGCCACACGCACGCAGACAGCTCCTCCCCCCTCTACCTCCTCCCTCTGCCTCTCCCCTCTGTCTCCCCCTTGTAGGTTTCCACACCGTATCTATGCGCATGTCTACTACGGTTCACTTTTCACTTCACTTTTTCACACCCTCTCTCTCTCTCTCTCTCTCTCTCTCTCTCGCTCTATGTAACATGTGACAGCTCTCTTCCTGTCCCTGCCTCCCACATCCCCTCTGCACCTCCTCCACCCTCATACACCCTTCCCATCATCCACCCTTCCCCTCATCCACCCTTCCCTTCCCCCCTCTCTCTATACTTTTCTCTCCATTATCTGGTCTGTCTCTGTCTGACTTATAACTGTGTGATAAAATGCCTGGTATAATGGATGGTGTTTAGAGCCATCAGTGGCTTGTCTCTGCTTCGCTCTACAAACCAGGAGGAATGTTCCTGCTCTACTCTGCCATGAACCACATATAGACTAGATATGATACACACAGAGTGGTTTCTTATAAGGCAAGCCCAACAGTATAAGAGTACAGGTGGAATGGCTGGCTACTTGTTAAACAGGCAGCTGTACAGTTAATTGTATACTGTAGAGCAGAAGGACATGTAGGCTTCCCAGAGCTGAAGTAAACCCCAATGGTTGAAACTCTATTGTTGATTCAAAAGAAGTGCATTTGTTGATTTAATTTTTTTGCAACTAATCACATTGATGCTACGTGGCTACAGTACATTGATGCTACGCGGCTACAGTACATTGATGCTACAGTACATTGATGCTACGCGGCTACAGTACATTGATGCTACAGTACATTGATGCTACGCGGCTACAGTACATTGATGCTGCAGTACATTGATGCTACAGTATATTGATGCTACAGTACATTGATGCTATGTGGCTACAGTACATTGATGCTATGCAGCTACAGTACATTGATGCTACAGTACATTGATGCTACGTGGCTACAGTAAATTTGTGCTACAGTACATTGATGCTATGTGGCTACAGTACATTGATGCTACAGTACATTGTTGCTACGTGGCTACAGTACATTGATGCTACAGTACATTGATGCTACAGTACATTGATACTACGTGGCTACAGTACATTGATGCTACAGTATATTGATGCTACACGGCTACAGTACATTGATGCTATGCGGCTACAGTACATTGATGCTACGCGGCTACAGTACATTGATGCTACAGTATATTGATGCTATGCGGCTACAGTATATTGATGCTACGCGGCTACAGTATATTGATGCTACGCGGCTACAGTACATTGATGCTACGCGGCTACAGTATATTGATGCTATGCGGCTACAGTACATTGATGCTACGCGGCTACAGTACATTGATGCTATGCGGCTACAGTACATTCATGCTACAGTACATTGATGCTACGTGGCTACAGTACATTGATGCTACAGTACATTGATGCTACGCGGCTACAGTACATTGATGCTACGTGGCTACAGTACATTGATGCTACGCGGCTACAGTACATTGATGCTACAGTACATTGATGCTACGCGGCTACAGTACATTGATGCTACAGTACATTGATGCTACGCGGCTACAGTACATTGATGCTGCAGTACATTGATGCTACAGTACATTGATGCTATGTGGCTACAGTACATTGATGCTACGCAGCTACAGTACATTGATGCTACAGTACATTGATGCTACGTGGCTACAGTAAATTTGTGCTACAGTACATTGATGCTATGTGGCTACAGTACATTGATGCTACAGTACATTGTTGCTACGTGGCTACAGTACATTGATGCTACAGTACATTGATGCTATAGTACATTGATACTACGCGGCTACAGTACATTGATGCTACAGTATATTGATGCTATGCGGCTACAGTATATTGATGCTACGCGGCTACAGTATATTGATGCTACGCGGCTACAGTACATTGATGCTACGCGGCTACAGTATATTGATGCTATGCGGCTACAGTACATTGATGCTACGCGGCTACAGTACATTGATGCTACGCGGCTACAGTACATTCATGCTACAGTACATTGATGCTACGTGGCTACAGTACATTGATGCTACAGTACATTGATGCTACGCGGCTACAGTACATTGATGCTACGTGGCTACAGTACATTCATGCTACACGGCTACAGTACATTGATGCTACACGGCTACAGTTCATTGATACTACGTGGCTACAGTACATTGATGCTACGTGGCAACAGTATATTGATGCTACACGGCTGCAGTACATTGATGCTATGCGGCTACAGTACATTGATGCTACGTGGCTACAGTACATTGATGCTACGTGGCTACAGTACATTGATGCTACGTGGCTACAGTATATTGATGCTGCAGTACATTGATGCTACAGTATATTGATTTTACACGGCTGCAGTACATTGATGCTACGTGGCTACAGTATATTGATGCTACGTGGCTACAGTACATTGATGCTACACGGCTGCAGTACATTGATGCTACGTGGCTACAGTACATTGATGCTACGTGGCTACAGTATATTGATGCTACGTGGCTACAGTAGATTGATGCTACACGGCTGCAGTAAATTGATGCTATGCGACTACAGTACATTGATCCTACGTGGCTACAGTACATTAATGCTACGTGGCTACAGTTCATTGATGCTACACGACTACAGTACATTGATGCTACGCGGCTACAGTACATTGATGCTATGCGGCTACAGTACATTGATGCTACAGTACATTGATGCTACGCGGCTACAGTACATTGATGCTACAGTACATTGATGCTATGCAGCTACAGTACATTGATGCTACACGGCTGCAGTACATTGATGCTACGTGGCTACAGTACATTGATGCTATGCGGCTGCAGTACATTGATGCTACAGTACATTGATGCTACGAGGCTACAGTACATTGATGCTACAGTACATTGATGCTACGAGGCTACAGTACATTGATGCTACAGTACATTGATGCTACGCGGCTACAGTACATTGATGCTACGCGGCTACAGTACATTGATGCTACGCGGCTACAGTACATTGATGCTACAGTACATTGATGCTACAGTACATTGATGCTACAGTACATTGATGCTAAGCGGCTACAGTACATTGTTAAATAACAAGAGAACACTGTTGTCTCAACTGTTTCTCTCTCTGTGTGCCCCAGATAAGAATGTCACCAAGCACCAGATGCTGTTTAACCTGAATGAGATGAGGTCCAGCATTGGGGACTACCATCTACTCTCCAGCGCTGAGCTCCGCCTGCTCATCAAAACCACTAACATCCCGTCTGGCAGTGAGCAGCGCCTGGAGCTTTACAAGGGGCTGGGCGACAGCAGACGATACCTGGGATCACGCTTCGTCACCAACAAGTGGAGTGACCGCTGGCTGGCTTTCGACGTCACTGAAACCCTCAAGGAATGGCTGAAGGGGACCGGTGAGTCCAGACAGATAACAGTCTGTAGTCAGGTCATAGCCAGTGTAAGTCATCTGTAAGTCAGGTCATAACCTGTGTAAGTCAGGTCATAGCCTGTGTAAGTTATCTGTAAGTCAGGTCATAGCCAGTGTAAGTCAGGTCATAGCCTGTATAAGTCAGGTCATAGCCTGTATAAGTCAGGTCATAGCCAGTGTAAGTCATCTGTAAGTCAGGTCATAGCCAGTATAAGTCAGGTCATAGCCAGTGTAAGTCATCTGTAAGTCAGGTCATAACCTGTGTAAGTCAGGTCATAGCCTGTGTAAGTTATCTGTAAGTCAGGTCATAGCCAGTGTAAGTCAGGTCATAGCCTGTATAAGTCAGGTCATAGCCTGTATAAGTCAGGTCATAGCCAGTGTAAGTCATCTGTAAGTCAGGTCATAGCCAGTATAAGTCAGGTCATAGCCAGTGTAAGTCATCTGTAAGTCAGGTCATAGCCTGTATAAGTCAGGTCATAGCCTGTATAAGTCAGGTCATAGCCAGTGTAAGTCATCTGTAAGTCAGGTCATAGCCAGTATAAGTCAGGTCATAGCCAGTGTAAGTCATCTGTA
>NC_034191.2:5428071-5464946 GCF_002021735.2 Oncorhynchus kisutch
AGTCACTAACAGTGGTGGGGGATGTAGTCACTAACAGTGGTGTTGGGGTGTAGTCACTAACAGTGGTGTTGGGGTGTAGTCACTAACAGTGGTGGGGGGATGTAGTCACTAACAGTGGTGTTGGGGTGTAGTCACTAACAGTGGTGTTGGGGTGTAGTCACTAACAGTGGTGGGGTGTAGTCACTAACAGTGGTGTTGGGGTGTAGTCACTAACAGTGGTGGGGATGTAGTCACTAACAGTGGTGGGGGTGTAGTCACTAACAGTGGTGGGGGTGTAGTCACTAACAGTGGTGTTGGGGTGTAGTCACTAACAGTGGTGTTGGGGTGTAGTCACTAACAGTGGTGGGGGTGTAGTCACTAACAGTGATGTTGGGGTGTAGTCACTAACAGTGGTGGGGGGATGTAGTCACTAACAGTGGTGGGGGTGTAGTCACTAATGGTGGTGGGGGTGTAGTCACTAACAGTGGTGTGGGTGTGTAGTCACTAACAGTGTTGTTGGGATGTGTAGTCACTAACAGTGGTGTGGGGATGTAGTCACTAACAGTGGTGGGGGTGTAGTCACTAACGGTGGTGTTGGGGTGTAGTCACTAACAGTGGTGGGGTGATGTAGTCACTAACAGTGGTGTTGGGGTGTAGTCACTAACAGTGGTGTTGGGGTGTAGTCACTAACAGTGGTGTGGGGGTGTAGTCACTAACAGTGGCGTTGGGTGTAGTCACTAACAGTGGTGTTGGGGTGTAGTCACTAACAGTGGTGGGGGTGTAGTCACTAACAGTGGTGTTGGGGTGTAGTCACTAACAGTGGTGGGGGTGTAGTCACTAACAGTGTTGTTGGGGTGTAGTCACTAACAGTGGTGGGGGGATGTAGTCACTAACAGTGGTGGGGGTGTAGTCACTAACGGTGGTGTTGGGGTGTAGTCACTAACAGTGGTGTTGGGGTGTAGTCACTAACAGTGGTGGGGGTGTAGTCACTAACAGTGATGTTGGGGTGTAGTCACTAACAGTGGTGGGGGGATGTAGTCACTAACAGTGGTGGGGGTGTAGTCACTAATGGTGGTGGGGGTGTAGTCACTAATGGTGGTGTTGGGGTGTAGTCACTAACAGTGGTGGGGGTGTAGTCACTAACAGTGATGTTGGGGTGTAGTCACTAACAGTGGTGGGGGTGTAGTCACTAACAGTGTTGTTGGGGTGTAGTTACTAACAGTGGTGGGGGGATGTAGTCACTAACAGTGGTGGGGGTGTAGTCACTAACGGTGGTGTTGGGGTGTAGTCACTAACAGTGGTGTGGGTGTAGTCACTAACAGTGGTGGGGGTGTAGTCACTAACAGTGGTGTTGGGGTGTAGTCACCAACAGTGGTGTGGGTGTAGTCACTAACAGTGGTGGGGATGTAGTCACTAACAGTGGTGTTGGGGTGTAGTCACTAACGGTGGTGTTGGGGTGTAGTCACTAACAGTGGTGTTGGGGTGTAGTCACTAACAGTGGTGGGGGATGTAGTCACTAACAGTGGTGTTGGGGTGTAGTCACTAACAGTGGTGTTGGGGTGTAGTCACTAACAGTGGTGGGGGGATGTAGTCACTAACAGTGGTGTTGGGGTGTAGTCACTAACAGTGGTATTGGGGTGTAGTCACTAACAGTGGTGGGGTGTAGTCACTAACAGTGGTGTTGGGGTGTAGTCACTAACAGTGGTGGGGATGTAGTCACTAACAGTGGTGGGGGTGTAGTCACTAACAGTGGTGGGGGTGTAGTCACTAATAGTGGTGTTGGGGTGTAGTCACTAACAGTGGTGTTGGGGTGTAGTCACTAACAGTGGTGGGGGTGTAGTCACTAACAGTGATGTTGGGGTGTAGTCACTAACAGTGGTGGGGGGATGTAGTCACTAACAGTGGTGGGGGTGTAGTCACTAATGGTGGTGGGGGTGTAGTCACTAACAGTGGTGTGGGTGTGTAGTCACTAACAGTGTTGTTGGGTGGTGTAGTCACTAACAGTGGTGTGGGGGTGTAGTCACTAACAGTGGTGTTGGGGTGTAGTCACTAACAGTGTTGTTGGGTGGTGTAGTCACTAACAGTGGTGGGGGGGTGTAGTCACTAACAGTGGTGTTGGGTGGTGTAGTCACTAACAGTGGTGTTGGGTGGTGTAGTCACTAACAGTGGTTTTTGGGTGTAGTTACTAACAGTGTTGTTGGGTGGTGTAGTCACTAACAGTGGTGTGGGGGTGTAGTCACTAACAGTGGTGTTGGGGTGTAGTCACTAACTGTGTTGTTGGGTGGTGTAGTCACTAACAGTGGGGGGTGGTGTAGTCACTAACAGTGGTGTTGGGTGGTGTAGTCACTAACAGTGGTTTTTGGGTGTAGTTACTAACAGTGTTGTTGGGTGGTGTAATCACTAACAGTGTTGTTGGGTGGTGTAATCACTAACAGTGTTGTTGGGTGGTGTAGTTACTAACAGTGTTGTTGGGTGGTGTAGTTACTAACAGTGTTGTTGGGTGGTGTAGTTACTAACAGTGTTGTTGGGTGGTGTAGTTACTAACAGTGTTGTTGGGTGGTGTAGTTACTAACAGTGTTGTTGGGTGGTGTAGTTACTAACAGTGTTGTTGGGTGGTGCTTTTACTAACAGTGTTGTTGGGTGGTGTAATCACTAACAGTGTTGTTGGGTGGTGTAGTTACTAACAGTGTTGTTGGGTGGTGTAGTTACTAACAGTGTTGTTGGGTGGTGCTTTTACTAACAGTGTTGTTGGGTGGTGTAATCACTAACAGTGTTGTTGGGTGGTGTAGTTACTAACAGTGTTGTTGGGTGGTGTAGTTACTAACAGTGTTGTTGGGTGGTGTAGTCACTAACAGTGTTGTTGGGTGGTGTAGTCACTAACAGTGTTGTTGGGTGGTGTAATCACTAACAGTGTTGTTGGGTGGTGTAATCACTAACAGTGTTGTTGGGTGGTGTAATCACTAACAGTGTTGTTGGGTGGTGTAATCACTAACAGTGGTGTGGTGTGGTGTAATCACTAACAGTGGTGTGGTGTGGTGTAATCACTAACAGTGGTGTTGGGTGGTGTAATCACTAACAGTGTTGTTGGGTGGTGTAGTTACTAACAGTGTTGTTGGGTGGTGTAGTCACTAACAGTGGTGTTGGGTGGTGTAGTTACTAACAGTGTTGTTGGGTGGTGTAATCACTAACAGTGTTGTTGGGTGGTGTAGTTACTAACAGTGTTGTTGGGTGGTGTAATCACTAACAGTGTTGTTGGGTGGTGTAGTTACTAACAGTGGTGTTGGGTGGTGTAATCACTAACAGTGTTGTTGGGTGGTGTAATCACTAACAGTGGTGTTGGGTGGTGTAATCACTAACAGTGGTGTTGGGTGGTGTAATCACTAACAGTGTTGTTGGGTGGTGTAATCACTAACAGTGTTGTTGGGTGGTGTAGTTACTAACAGTGATGTTGGGTGGTGTAATCACTAACAGTGTTGTTGGGTGGTGTAATCACTAACAGTGTTGTTGGGTGGTGTAATCACTAACAGTGTTGTTGGGTGGTGTAATCACTAACAGTGGTGTTGGGTGGTGTAATCACTAACAGTGTTGTGGTGTGTTTGTTTGCTTGTTTCAGGTGGAACAGTTGTCCAACATGATTGTAGAGAGCTGTAAGTGCAGCTAGAAGACATCGGTCATATCTCCTCTATCTCCTCCTATCTCCTCTATCTCCTCCTACCTCCCCATATCTCCTCTATCTCCCCATATCTCCTCTATCTCCCCATTTCTCCTCTATCTCCCCATATCTCCTCTATCTCCCCATATCTCCTCTATCTCCCCATATCTCCTCCTACCTCCCCATATCTCCTCTATCTCCCCTATCTCCTCTATCTCCCCTATCTCCTCTATCTCCCCTATCTCCCCATATCTCCTCTATCTCCTCCTACCTCCCCATATCTCCTCTATCTCCCCATATCTCCTCTATCTCCTCCTATCTCCTCCTATCTCCTCCTATCTCCTCCTATATCCTCCTATATCCGCTATATCCTCCTATCTCCTTTAATCTCCTCTAATCTCCTTTTATCTCCTCCTTTCTCCTCTAATCTCCCCCATCTCCTCCTATCTCCTCCTATCTCCTCTTATCTCCTCCTTTCTCCTCTAATCTCCTCCTTTCTCCTCTAATCTCCTCTAATCTCGTCCTATCTCCTCATATCTCCTCTATCTCTGCCCCTTCCTTTTCCTCACACACCGATACGGACACACGGAGAAGGAATGGAGGGAGGAGAGAGAACTCAGAGAGGAACAAGAGACGAGATAGAAGGATTGACTCTGGGATGGAGGAGTGGAACAAGAGATGAGAAGATGATCATTTGTGATCGATCACAGAACCAGCCTCCTCCCTGATGGAACAAGACCAGAACTATGGACATTTCTGCTTTTTTACATTTTACACGCTATAACCTGGATGAATATAGGCTTTACATTTAAACAATACGTTTATCTCAAGGAGTGAATTAATTTATTGTGTTACATGTAGCAGAGCTGTATAGTGTATTACTGTAGAGGCTTAGAGGTGCAGTGGCATGTGGGGTAGTGATGGGAGAGACTTTGAGGACAGGGGTTAAAGGTTATCCGATACCCCAGAAGAGGTACAGGAGGACTTCATTGGACCCAGAGAACACCAATAGGACCAGAATGAAATCCTTCATTTTAAGGGGAACACGTTTTTTTCTAGTAAGGATGGGCCCAGGACTTTTTTATATAACCAACAGTGCCTGTCCAGAACTCACTTGTGCCAGACATTAGTACGAGGACACCACACGTTTGCACAAAAGCCTAAGGACCTTGTTTATGTGGGTGAATCATTGGGCTGGACCAGGTGTTTCCCAGAAGAGGCTTGAGAAGTGTTACGACAGCGAGCCTCCCTGGCTAGAGAGACTGTTACGGGTCGATGGCCTCCAGAGAGACTGTTTATTGGTCGATGGCCTCCAGAGAGACTGTTTATTGGTCGATGGCCTCCAGAGAGACTGTTTATTGGTCGATGGCCTACAGGGAGACTGTTTATTGGTCGATGGCCTCCAGAGAGAATGTTTATTGGTCGATGGCCTCCAGAGTGACTATTACTGGTCGATGGCCTCCAGAGAGTATGTTTATTGGTCGATGGCCTCCAGAGAGACTGTTTATTGGTCGATGGCCTCCAGAGAGACTGTTTATTGGTCGATGGCCTCCAGAGAAACTGTTTATTGGTCGATGGGCTCCAGAGAGACTGTTTATTGGTCGATGGCCTCCAGAGAAACTGTTTATTGGTCGATGGCCTCCAGAGAGTCTGTTTATTGGTCGATGGCCTCCAGAGAGACTGTTTATTGGTCGATGGCCTACAGAGAGACTGTTTATTGGTCGATGGCCCCCAGAGAGACTGTTACAGGTCGATGGCCTCCAGAGAGACTGTTACAGGTCGATGGCCTCCAGAGAGACTGTTTATTGGTCGATGGCCTCCAGAGAGACTGTTTATTGGTCGATGGCCTCCAGAGAGACTGTTTATTGGTCGATGGCCTCCAGAGAGACTGTTTACTGGTTGATGGCCTCCAGAGAGACTGTTGATTGGTCGATGGCCTCCAGAGAGACTGTTTACTGGTCGATGGCCTCCAGAGAGACTGTTGATTGGTCGATGGCCTCCAGAGAGACTGTTTACTGGTCGATGGCCTCCAGAGAGACTGTTGATTGGTCGATGGCCTCCAGAGAGACTGTTTACTGGTCGATGGCCTCCAGAGAGACTGTTGATTGGTCAATGGCCTCCAGAGAGACTGTTTACTGGTCGATGGCCTCCAGAGAGACTGTTTACTGGTCGATGGCCTCCAGAGAGACTGTTTACTGGTCGATGGCCTCCAGAGAGACTGTTGATTGGTCAATGGCCTCCAGAGAGACTGTTTACTGGTCGATGGCCTCCAGAGAGACTGTTGATTGGTCGATGGCCTCCAGAGAGACTGTTTATTTGTCGATGGCCTCCAGAGAGACTGTTTATTGGTCGATGGCCTCCAGAGAGACTGTTGATTGGTCGATGGCCTCCAGAGAGACTGTTGATTGGTCGATGGCCTCCAGAGAGACTGTTGATTGGTCGATGGCCTCCAGAGAGACTGTTGATTGGTCGATGGCCTCCCTGGCTAGTAGCACGTAGGTCCTTAATGTTTCCTCTTTACCGTCCATCTCTTGCACCTGTTTATTTAGCTACTATGTTATTCTGTTATTCTATTATTCTGTGTGCTGTCAGTTTGTTTCTGTTCCCCTGTCGTAGGTTGTTCATCATTCTGTCCGGCTTGTTATAACATTGTGTGTGTGTGTGTGTGTGTGTGTGTGTGTGCGCGCGCGTGCTTGGGTGTGTGTGCGTACATGTGTGTGTAGCGCTGTGTGTGTGTGTGTGTGTAGCGTTGTGTGTGTATCACATGCTCTGTGCTGTCAGAGGGAGGAGTAACTGTGGCAGTATTAGTAGGATTGGTACGCCCTGCCTTATGACATGCGTGTTGTTTTAGAGGGAGAGGGAATGTGGTTGTGGTGGTGGGGGGGGGGGGGTTTAGAGGAAGCTGGGAGCACCATGGACCGTCTGTTTACACACTGTTCATGTGTTGCTGCTTCACGTTGCTATAAAGTCAATATAGACAATTTATTGCTTCTATTTAAAGATAAAATAGTCACATTTCTGCTTGTTATTGCAGCCCAAAACATTTTTATCTGTTGTTGTTGTTGTTGTTGCTCGGTGTGATGTACTGTTACATGTTCCAGGTCATGTGGGAGAGGGAACTCTGCTTCTTTCTCACTTTACAATAATTGCACTTACTTTTTTTTCAGTCCTTTTTTTTCATTTCAACGTAAATATCTGAAACCAACTTTAAATAAACATTGATGTTGTTAATTTCTTGTATTATCGTAGCAGATGTTTAGAGAACACTGGGAAAATCGGATTTATAGAGAACACTGGAAAAATATATTTCTAGAGAACATTCTAGAGAAAATCAGATTAATAGAGAACACTGGGAAAATCAGATTTATAGAGAACATTCTAGACAAAATCAGATTTGTAGAGAACACTGGGAAAATCAGATTTATAGAGAACACTGGGAAAATCAGATTTATAGAGAACATTCTAGAGAAAATCTGATTTATAGAGAACATTCTAGAGAAAATCAGATTTTAGAGAACACTGGGAAAATCAGATTTATAGAGAACATTCTAGAGAAAATCAGATTTTAGAGAACACTGGGAAAATCAGATTTATAGAGAACATTCTAGAGAAAATCAGATTTCTAGAGAACACTGGGAAAATCTGATTTCTAGAGAACATTCTAGAGAAAATCTGATTTCTAGAGAACACTGGGAAAATCTGATTTATAGAGAACATTCTAGAGAAAATCTGATTTCTAGAGAACACTGGGAAAATCATATTCATAGAGAACACTGGGAAAATCAGATTTATAGAAAACACTGGGAAAATCAGATTTATAGAGAACATTCTAGAGAAAATCAGATTTTAGAGAACACTGGGAAAATCAGATTTATAGAGAACACTGGGGAAATCAGATTTATAGAGAACATTCTAGAGAAAATTAGATTCATAGAGAACATTCTAGAGAAAATCAGATTCATAGAGAACATTCTAGAGAAAATCTGATTTATAGAGAACACTGGGGAAATCAGATTTACAGAGAACATTCTAGAGAAAATTAGATTTACAGAGAACACTGGGAAAATCAGATTTATAGAAAACACTGGGAAAATCAGATTTATAGAAAACACTGGGGAAATCAGATTTATAGAGAACACTGGGAAAATCAGATTTATAGAGAACACTGGGAAAATCAGATTCATAGAAAACACTGGGAAAATCAGATTTATAGAGAACACTGGAAAAATATATTTCTAGAGAACATTCTAGAGAAAATCAGATTTATAGAGAACATTGGGAAAATCTGATTTATAGAGAACATTCTAGAGAAAATCAATCAACTACTAGTTGGTAGGGCTGGTAGGGCTGTGTGTGTGTGTGTGTGTGGGAGAGTTTTCCACGCCATGGTGGAAAAGCATGTTGTGTGCCAAGTGTGTGTGTCCATCAGTCAGACAGACAGACAGACAGACAGTCAGTCACTCCTACAGACAGACAGTAAGGTAAACACTCAATGGCCTGACTTCCTGGGAGGAGACCTGGGGCTATGCTTCAATGGTGGATGAGGAGGGGGGACCGGCACTGTTGCTTCCAGCAGGCACGGTCTCTCTCTCTCTCTCTCTCTCTCTCTCTCTCTCTCTCTCTCTCTCTCTGTCTCTCTCTCTCTCTCTCTGTCTCTCTCTCTCTGTCTGTCTGTTTCTCTCTCTCTCTCTCTCTC
Organism: Oncorhynchus kisutch; assembly: GCF_002021735.2. Taxonomy (NCBI): domain Eukaryota; kingdom Metazoa; phylum Chordata; class Actinopteri; order Salmoniformes; family Salmonidae; genus Oncorhynchus; species Oncorhynchus kisutch. Next base: position 5,436,399 of record NC_034191.2, read on the forward strand.
TCTCTCTCTCTCTCTCTCTCTCTCTCTCTCTCTGTCTCTCTCTCTGTCTCTCTCTCTCTCTCTCTCTCTCTCTCTCTCTGTCTCTCTCTCTCTCTCTCTCTCTCTCTCCCTCCCAGCCTCCCTCTCTCCCAGCCTCCCTCCCTCCCTCCCAGCCTCCCTCCCTCCCTCTCTCTAGGTATTACGGTAGTATGTAAGGAAGGAGAGCAGCTGGTTCAGGTGTGTTGAAGGTTAGTGACAGCATGGAAAAGTAAACACACAAATATACTGTGTAAGCGGTAGTACACACACACACACACACGCACACACATGCACACAATCTCACTCAAACGCACTCATACACACATATACACACAGACACACATTTCTTTTACTGTCTTTCTGAGGACCAAACAATTGATTCCCATTCACAAACTCCTAACACTAACCTTAAAACCTAACCTTAAACCTAACCCCAACTCTTAACTCTAACCTTAACCCTAACCCCTAACCTTAGACCTAACCTTAACCCCTAACCTTAAACTTAACCCCAACTCTTAACCTTAACCCTAACCCCTAACCTTAAACATAACCTTAAATTTAACCTTAAACCTAACCTTAACCCCTAATCCTAACCCTATCCCCTAATCCTAACCCCTAACCCTAACCCCTAACCTTAAACTTAACCCCAACTCTTAACCTTAACCCCTAACCTTAAACATAACCTTAAATCTAACCTTAACCCCTAACCCTAACCCCTAACCCCTAATCCTAACCCCTAACCTTAAACTTAACCCCAACTCTTAACCATAACCCCTAACCTTAAACATAACCTTAAATCTAACCTTAACCTTAACCCCTAACCCCTAACCCTAACCCCTAACCCCTAACCCTAACCCTAACCCCTAACCCCTAACCCCTAACCCTATATTTTCGGGGTATGTGAACATGATCTGGAACACTCTTAACCCTAACCCCTAACCCCTAACCCTAACCCCTAACCCCTAACCCCTAACCCTAACCCTAACCCCTAACCCCTAACCCTAACCCCTAACCCCTAACCCCTAACACACAATGAACCTCTTGGACATAATGTACTGACACACACACCGTCTCCCCGAGGACACCGAAACACACACACACACACACACACACACACACACACACACACACACACACACACACACACACACACAGAACTCTCACCTTAACCCTAACCCCTAACCTTAAACCTAACCATAACCCCTAACCTTAAACATAACCTTAACCCCTAACCCCTAACCCCTAATCCTAACCCCTAACCCTAACCCCTAACCTTAAACTTAACCCCAACTCTTAACCTTAACCCCTAACCTTAAACATAACCTTAAATCTAACCTTAACCTTAACCCCTAACCCCTAACCCCTAACCCCTAACCCTAACCCTAACCCCTAACCCCTAACCCTATATTTTCGGGGTATGTGAACATGATCTGGTACACTCTTAACCTTAACCCCTAACCCCTAACCCCTAACCCCTAACCCTATATTTTCAGGGTATGTGAACATGATCTGGTACCACTCTTAACCTTAACCCCTAACCCCTAACCCTAACCCCTAACCCTAACCCCTAACCCCTAACCCTAACCCTAACCCTAACCCCTAACCCTAACCCTAACCCTAACCCTAACCCCTAACCCCTAACCCCTAACCCTAACCCTAACCCTAACCCCTAACCCTAACCCCTAACCCCTAACCCTAATCCCTAACCCCTAACCCTAACCCCTAACCCCTAAACCCTAACCCCTAACCCCTAACCCTAACCCCTAACCCCAACCCCTAACCCCTAACCCCTAACCCTAACCCCTAACCCTAACCCCTAACCCCTAACCCCTAACCCTAACCCCTAACCCTAACCCCTAACCCTAACTATAACCCTAACCCCTAACCCCTAACCCCTAACCCTAACCCTAACCCCTAACCCCTAACCCCTAACCCCTAACCCCTAACACACAATGAACCTCTTGGACATAATGTACTGACACACACACCGTCTCCCCGAGGACACCGAAACACACACACACACACACACACACACACACACACACACACACACACACACACACACACACACACACACACACACACACACACACACACACACACACACAGACAGACCTCCAGATGATCAGCACCTTCTCAGGCACAAACAAATTCCTTCACTCCAGATTCAAAGCCACATTCATCCACACACAACATATACCCCCACCCCCACCACCCCCCACCACCACCACTCCAGAACTTCAGACCTATATCTGCCTGCTGCAGAAACCTCAACCTGAGCGGATCTCTAAGTCTATGCCATATTTTCCAACAGACCCACCCTTAAAAACCACAACAGTATTATACACAACACCCACACATTCCAAATCCATATGCACACACTTATAGACCTATATCCCCCATGACCATTCAGAGAGCCCCAGCATTGTCTATGCCATAAACCTGCAACGTTAGGTCACAGCGTGTTTTATAGGAGAAACCAGCAACGTCATCTTGAAACGCATCAAACAGCACCTCTACACTACTGACGATAAAAAAACACACACACTACAAACACACCTGGTCTAACACTTTTACAACCCAACACACAACCTCCCCCCTCCAACATCGCCGGTCTAGAGATGACAGCCTGCTGGACCATAATCCCAGAGAATACTGACTGAATCCAGGTGGATAAACAAAATGAAGACCGTGGCTCCACTTGGTTTGAAAGGTGAAGAAAAGTACACAGTGTTGATTTGTAGGGGTCAGTTGGGGGGCCCAGTTAGGAGAGACAGAGGGGCCACCAACACCAGGAGGATGTTCAGAAATAAAGAACATGTTTTATTTGCCCTGAATTGATTTCTATTTTCTATTTATTTCCTTTTAAACTTAACCCCAACAAATGTAGCACTTATTTATGCAGCTCTTAATCCTTTAATCGCTTCATATCGTAATATCTTAATCTCTTAATCTCTTCATATATTCATGTCTTAATCTCTTAATCCCTTAATCTCTTCATATATTCATATCTTAATCTCTTAATCTATTCATATATTCATATCTTAATCCCATAATCTCTTTATATATTCATATCTTATTATCTTAATCTCTTCATATATTCATATCTTAATCCCTTAATATCTTCATATATTCATATCTTAATCTCTTAATCTCTTCATATATTCAGATCTTAATCTGTTAATCCCTTAATCTCTTAATATATTCATATCTTAATCCCTTAATCCCTTCATCTCTTCATATATTCATATCTTAATCTCTTAATCCCTTAATCTCTTCATATATTCATATCTTAATCTCTTAATCCCTTAATCTCTTCATATATTCATATCTTAATCCCTTAATGTCTTTATATATTCATATCTTAATATCTTAATCTCTTCATATAGTCATATCTCAATCTCTTAATCCCTTAATCTATTCATATATTCATATCTTAATCCCTTAATCTCTTTATATATTCATATCTTAATATCTTAATCTCTTCATATATTCATATCTTAATCCCTTAATATCTTCATATATTCATATCTTAATCTCTTAATCTCTTCATATATTCAGATCTTAATCTCTTAATCCCTTAATCTCTTAATATATTCATATCTTAATCTCTTAATCCCTTCATCTCTTCATATATTCATATCGTAATCTCTTAATCCCTTCATCTCTTCATATATTCATATCTTAATCTCTTAATCCCTTAATCTCTTGATACCTTGATCGTTTAATCCCTTAATCTCTTCATATAAATCCCTTAATCCCTTAATAATTTAATCCCTTGGTCTTTCATTATTTACTATATCATTTGCATATTCAATGATATATCTATTCATGTATTGAATAGTTTGCATGGTTAAATATTATAATTTGTTTCTACTTGTTGACCCTCAGCACTTAATCAACCCTTGTCTTCCTCTCATTGTTGTCTTCCTCTCATTGAACTGTCTCAGGTGACCCCTCTGAGCTCTCGGCCTCCAATAATTCCTCAGGAAAAAAACGCCCCATCTGCCCCCACCCTCTCCAGACCAGACACATTTACCGCCCCACGTTCCCCTCTCCATACCAGACTGCGCAGGAAGTTGCAATAGGCCCGTGCAACCCAAGGGTGGATGACAGCACAAACAAAAAAAACTCTTAAATCTAACCCTAGTTGCAACCCTAAACTTAACCCCTAAACCTAACCCTAACCCTTAAACCTAAAACTAACCCCCAAGCATAAACCTAACCCTAAACCTAATCCTAACCCTAACTCCTAAACCTAAACCTAAACCTAAACCTAAACCTAACCCTAAACCTAATCCTAAACCTAATCCTAAACCTAACCCTAAACCTAACCCTAAACCTAATCCTAAACCTAATCCTAAACCTAACCCTAAACCTAACCCCTACGCCTAAAATAGCCTTTTTCCTTGTGGGGAACATTAAAATAAATTTTTCCTGTTTTACTATCCTTTTAAGGGCTTCTGGTCCCCACAATAATAGTAAAACCAAAAACACACACACATTGCTTGAAGGCAGTTCAAAGGCTGATGAGTCATAAACAGAAGGACTGGGAAAGGAGGAATGTGTGTCAGAGGGGAATTCAGAACCAAGCAGGGGGGAATGAAGGGGGAGAAAGGAGGAGAGGAAAGGAGGAGGATGAGGACAGAAGAAGAAAGGCGAATGAGGGAGAGGAGAGGAAAGGAGGAAGCCGGCAGGGAGGGATGGAGCAGGGAGGGAGGGATGGAGCAGGGAGGGAGGGATGGAGCAGGGAGGGAGGGATGGAGCAGGGAGGGAGGGATGGAGCAGGGAGGGAGGGATGGAGCAGGGAGGGATGGATGGAGCAGGGAGGGATGGATGGAGCAGGGAGGGAGGGATGGAGCAGGGAGGGATGGATGGAGCAGGGAGGGATGGAGCTGGCAGGGAGGGATGGAGCAGGCAGGGATGGATGGAGCAGGGAGGGAGGGATGGAGCAGGGAGGGATGGATGGAGCAGGGAGGGAGGGATGGAGCAGGGAGGGATGGAGCAGGGAGGGAGGGATGGAGCAGGGATGGGATGGAGCAGGGAGGGAGGGATGGAGCAGGGAGGGATGGATGGAGCAGGGAGGTAGGGATGGAGCAGGGAGGGATGGATGGAGCAGGGAGGGAGGGATGGAGCAGGGAGGGAGGGATGGAGCAGGGAGGGAGGGATGGAGCAGGGAGGGAGGGATGGAGCAGGGAGGGATGGAGCAGGGAGGGATGGATGGAGCAGGGAGGGAGGGATGGAGCAGGGAGGGAGGGAGGGATGGAGCAGGGAGGGAGGGATGGAGCAGGGAGGGAGGGATGGAGCAGGGAGGGAGGGATGGAGCAGGGAGGGATGGATGGAGCAGGGAGGGATGGATGGAGCAGGGAGGGATGGATGGAGCAGGGAGGGATGGATGGAGCAGGGAGGGAGGGATGGAGCAGGGAGGGATGGATGGAGCAGGGAGGGATGGAGCTGGCAGGGAGGGATGGAGCAGGCAGGGATGGATGGAGCAGGGAGGGAGGGATGGAGCAGGGAGGGATGGATGGAGCAGGGAGGGAGGGATGGAGCAGGGAGGGATGGAGCAGGGAGGGAGGGATGGAGCAGGGATGGGATGGAGCAGGGAGGGAGGGATGGAGCAGGGAGGGATGGATGGAGCAGGGAGGTAGGGATGGAGCAGGGAGGGATGGATGGAGCAGGGAGGGAGGGATGGAGCAGGGAGGGAGGGATGGAGCAGGGAGGGAGGGATGGAGCAGGGAGGGAGGGATGGAGCAGGGAGGGATGGAGCAGGGAGGGATGGATGGAGCAGGGAGGGAGGGATGGAGCAGGGAGGGAGGATGGAGCAGGGAGGGAGGGATGGAGCAGGGAGGGAGGGATGGAGCAGGGAGGGAGGGATGGAGCAGGGAGGGAGGGATGGAGCAGGGAGGGATGGATGGAGCAGGGAGGGATGGATGGAGCAGGGAGGGATGGATGGAGCAGGGAGGGATGGATGGAGCAGGGAGGGATGGAGCAGGCAGGGAGGGATGGAGCAGGCAGGGATGGATGGAGCAGGCAGGGATGGATGGAGCAGGGAGGGATGGAGCAGGGAGGGATGGAGCAGGGAGGGAGGGATGGAGCAGGGAGGGATGGATGGAGCAGGGAGGGAGGGATGGAGCAGGGAGGGATGGATGGAGCAGGGAGGGATGGATGGAGCAGGGAGGGAGGGATGGAGCAGGGAGGGATGGATGGAGCAGGGAGGGATGGAGCTGGCAGGGAGGGATGGAGCAGGCAGGGATGGATGGAGCAGGGAGGGAGGGATGGAGCAGGGAGGGATGGATGGAGCAGGGAGGGAGGGATGGAGCAGGGAGGGATGGAGCAGGGAGGGAGGGATGGAGCAGGGATGGGATGGAGCAGGGAGGGAGGGATGGAGCAGGGAGGGATGGATGGAGCAGGGAGGTAGGGATGGAGCAGGGAGGGATGGATGGAGCAGGGAGGGAGGGATGGAGCAGGGAGGGAGGGATGGAGCAGGGAGGGAGGGATGGAGCAGGGAGGGAGGGATGGAGCAGGGAGGGATGGAGCAGGGAGGGATGGATGGAGCAGGGAGGGAGGGATGGAGCAGGGAGGGAGGGAGGGATGGAGCAGGGAGGGAGGGATGGAGCAGGGAGGGAGGGATGGAGCAGGGAGGGAGGATGGAGCAGGGAGGGATGGATGGAGCAGGGAGGGATGGATGGAGCAGGGAGGGATGGATGGAGCAGGGAGGGATGGATGGAGCAGGGAGGGATGGAGCAGGCAGGGAGGGATGGAGCAGGCAGGGATGGATGGAGCAGGCAGGGATGGATGGAGCAGGGAGGGATGGAGCAGGGAGGGATGGAGCAGGGAGGGAGGGATGGAGCAGGGAGGGATGGATGGAGCAGGGAGGGATGGAGCAGGGAGGGAGGGATGGAGCAGGGAGGGATGGAGCAGGGAGGGAGGGATGGAGCAGGGAGGGAGGGAGCAGGGAGGGAGGGATGGAGCAGGGAGGGAGGGATGGATCAGGGAGGGAGGGATGGAGCAGGGAGGAATGGATGGAGCAGGGAGGGAGGGATGGAGCAGGGAGGGAGGGATGGAGCAGGGAGGGAGGGATGGAGCAGGGAGGGATGGAGCAGGGAGAGAGGGATGGAGCAGGGAGGGAGGGATGGAGCAGGGAGGGAGGGATGGAGCAGGGAGGGATGGAGCAGGGAGGGAGCTTTGTGTGTGTGTGTGTGTGTGTGTGTGTGTGTGTGTGTTATGGGGAATGTGGGAGGTGGTCAGGGTTAGGGGGGGGCTGTGGGATGGGGTTGGGGGGGCTCGGTAGGGGGCTCTTTAGGGGTCTGTCGTGCCTCCGGATATCTAAAATATGTGGATGCCTGTCCTGTCCCCAAGAGACAGAGGATTGGTCCTGCCACATATTGGTTTTACGCTGAGAGAGAGAGAAAGCAAGAGAGAGAGGGAGCAGGCAGGGGCGCCCCCCACCCCACATGTGCGTGCGTGCGTGGGAGTTAGTGTTACAGGGAATGTGGGAGGGGGTCAGGGTTATGGCGGCTGTGGGAGGGGGTTAGAGTTTGGGGGCTGTGGCATGTTGAACATCTGATACATACCTAAGAGGTATGTATCAGATATTCAACATGCTCTGCTCATACCCACTGTAACGTTCTGGGCCTAAACCACACAAAAACAACACTAGACACTATGGAACACAAAGCTTTTACTATCTCATCCTGGAATATACAAGGTCTGAGGTCATCTGCCATAGTGTCTAGTGTTGTTTTTGTGTAGAGCAGGAACCTGGACTTCGTCAAAGAAATTGGAAATACAGACATTGTCATCCTACAAGAAAACATGGTATAGAGGAGACAGACCCACTGGTTGCCCTCTAGGTTACAGAGAGCTGGTAGTCCCATCCACCACACTACCAGGTGGGTGGTATAGAGGAGACAGACCCACTGGTTGCCCTCTAGGTTACAGAGAGCTGGTAGTCCCATCCACCACACTACCAGGTGGGTGGTATAGAGGAGACAGACCCACTGGTTGCCCTCTAGGTTACAGAGAGCTGGTAGTCCCATCCACCACACTACCAGGTGTGAAACAGGGAAGAGACTCAGGGGGTGTGGTATAGAAACTCAGGGGGTGTGGTATAGAAACTCAGGGGGTGTTGTATAGAAACTCAGGGGGTGTGGTATAGAAACTCAGGGGGTGTGGTATAGAGAATCAGGGGGTGTGGTATAGAAACTCAGGGGGTGTGGTGTAGAAACTCAGGGGGTGTGGTATAGAAACTCAGGGGGTGTGGTATAGAAACTCAGGGGGTGTGGTATAGAAACTCAGGGGGTGTGGTATAGAGACTCAGGGGGTGTGGTATAGAAACTCAGGGGGTGTGGTATAGAGACTCAGGGGGTGTGGTATAGAAACTCAGGGGGTGTGGTATAGAAACTCAGGGGGTGTGGTATAGAGAATCAGGGTGTGTGGTATAGAGAATCAGGGGGTGTGGTATAGAGAATCAGGGGGTGTGGTATAGAGAATCAGGGGGTGTGGTATAGAAACTCAGGGGGTGTGGTATAGAAACTCAGGGGGTGTGGTATAGAAACTCAGGGGGTGTGGTATAGAAACTCAGGGGGTGTGGTATAGAAACTCAGGGGGGGGGTGTAGAGCAGACCTAACCACCTCTATTCAATAAGTCAAAACAGGAACATTTTACATCTGTCTTGAAATTAATAAGGAAATGATCTCAACAGAGAAAAATGTCCTCATTTGTGCTACTTATATCCCCCTATAGAATCCCCATACCAGAACTGGACAAGAACCTGACAGTCTCAGCACACAGGGGGACCAACACCTACCTGGAGGTGACAGGGTGGACCAACACCTACCTGGAGGTGACGGGGGGACCAACACCTACCTGGAGGTGACAGGGGGGACCAACACCTACCTGGAGGTGACGGGGGGACCAACACCTACCTGGAGGTGACGGGAGGACCAACACCTACCTGGAGGTGACATGGGGGACCAACACCTACCTGGAGGTGACAGGGGGGACCAACACCTACCTGCAGGTGACGGGGGGACCAACACCTACATGGAGGTGACAGGGGGACCAACACCTACATGGAGATGACAGGGGGACCAACACCTACCTGGAGGTGACAGGGGGACCAACACCTACCTGGAGGTGACAGGGGGGACCAGCACCTATGTGGAGGTGACAGAGGACCAACATCTACATGGAGGTGACAGGGGGACCAACACCTACCGGGAGGTGACAGGGGGGACCAGCACCTACCTGGAGGTGACAGAGGACCAACACCTACCTGGAGGTGACGGGGGGACCAACACCTACCTGGAGGTGACGGGGGGACCAACACCTACCTGGAGGTGACGGGGGGACCAACACCTACCTGGAGGTGACAGGGGGACCAACACCTACCTGGAGGTGACGGGGGGACCAACACCTATCTGGAGGTGACAGGGAGACCAACACCTACCTGGAGGTGACGGGGGGACCAACACCTACCTGGAGGTGACGGGGGGACCAACACCTACCTGGATGTGACGGGGGGACCAACACCTACCTGGAGGTGACAGGGGAACCAACACCTACCTGGAGGTGATGGGGGGACCAACACCTACCTGGAGTTGACGGGGGGACCAACACCTACCTGGAGGTGACAGGGGGACCAACACCTACCTGCAGGTGAAGGGGAGACCAACACCTACCTAGAGGTGACAGGGGGGACCAACACCTACCTGGAGGTGACAAGGGGGACCAACACCTACCTTGAGGTGACGGGGGGACCAACACCTACCTGGAGGTGACAGGGGGGACCAACACCTACCTGGAGGTGACGGGGGGACCAACACCTACCTGGAGATGACAGGGAGACCAACACCTACCTGGAGGTGACAGGGGGACCAACACCTACCTGGAGGTGACGGGGGAACCAACACCTACCTGGAGGTGACAGGGGGACCAACACCTACCTGGAGGTGACAGGGGGACCAACACCTACCTGGAGGTGACAGGGGGGACCAACACCTACCTGGAGGTGACAGGGGAACCAACACCTACCTGGAGGTGACAGGGGGACCAACACCTACCTGGAGGTGACGGGGGGACCAACACCTACCTGGAGGTGACGGGGGGACCAACACCTACCTGGAGGTGACAGGGGGGACCAACACCTACCTAGAGGTGACGGGGGGACCAACACCTACCTGGAGGTGACAGGGGAACCAACACCTACCTGGAGGTGATGGGGGGACCAACACCTACCTGGAGTTGACGGGGGGACCAACACCTACCTGGAGGTGACAGGGGGACCAACACCTACCTGCAGGTGAAGGGGAGACCAACACCTACCTAGAGGTGACAGGGGGGACCAACACCTACCTGGAGGTGACAAGGGGGACCAACACCTACCTTGAGGTGACGGGGGGACCAACACCTACCTGGAGGTGACAGGGGGGACCAACACCTACCTGGAGGTGACGGGGGGACCAACACCTACCTGGAGATGACAGGGAGACCAACACCTACCTGGAGGTGACAGGGGGACCAACACCTACCTGGAGGTGACGGGGGAACCAACACCTACCTGGAGGTGACAGGGGGACCAACACCTACCTGGAGGTGACAGGGGGACCAACACCTACCTGGAGGTGACAGGGGGGACCAACACCTACCTGGAGGTGACAGGGGAACCAACACCTACCTGGAGGTGACAGGGGGACCAACACCTACCTGGAGGTGACGGGGAGACCAACACCTACCTGGAGGTGACGGGGGGACCAACACCTACCTGGAGGTGACAGGGGGGACCAACACCTACCTGGAGGTGACGGGGGGACCAACACCTACCTGGAGATGACAGGGAGACCAACACCTACCTGGAGGTGACGGGGGGGACCAACACCTACCTGGAGGTGACGGGGGAACCAACACCTACCTGGAGGTGACAGGGGGACCAACACCTACCTGGAGGTGACAGGGGGACCAACACCTACCTGGAGGTGACAGGGGGGACCAACACCTACCTGGAGGTGACGGGGGGACCAACACCTACCTGGAGGTGACAGGGGGACCAACACCTACCTTGAGGTGACGGGAAGACCAACACCTACCTGGATGTGACGGGGGGACCAACACCTACCTGGAGGTGACAGGGGGGACCAACACCTACCTGGAGGTGACGGGGGGACCAACACCTACCTGGAGGTGACGGGGGGACCAACACCTACCTGGATGTGACAGAGGACCAACACCTACCTGGAGGTGACAGGGGGACCAACACCTACCTGGAGGTGACAGGGGGACCAACACCTACCTGGAGGTGACGGGGGGACCAACACCTATCTGGAGGTGACAGGGAGACCAACACCTACCTGGAGGTGACGGGGGGACCAACACCTACCTGGAGGTGACGGGGGGACCAACACCTACCTGGATGTGACGGGGGGACCAACACCTACCTGGAGGTGACAGGGGAACCAACACCTACCTGGAGGTGATGGGGGGACCAACACCTACCTGGAGTTGACGGGGGGACCAACACCTACCTGGAGGTGACAGGGGGACCAACACCTACCTGCAGGTGAAGGGGAGACCAACACCTACCTAGAGGTGACAGGGGGGACCAACACCTACCTGGAGGTGACAAGGGGGACCAACACCTACCTTGAGGTGACGGGGGGACCAACACCTACCTGGAGGTGACAGGGGGGACCAACACCTACCTGGAGGTGACGGGGGGACCAACACCTACCTGGAGATGACAGGGAGACCAACACCTACCTGGAGGTGACAGGGGGACCAACACCTACCTGGAGGTGACGGGGGAACCAACACCTACCTGGAGGTGACAGGGGGACCAACACCTACCTGGAGGTGACAGGGGGACCAACACCTACCTGGAGGTGACAGGGGGGACCAACACCTACCTGGAGGTGACAGGGGAACCAACACCTACCTGGAGGTGACAGGGGGACCAACACCTACCTGGAGGTGACGGGGGGACCAACACCTACCTGGAGGTGACGGGGGGGACCAACACCTACCTGGAGGTGACAGGGGGGACCAACACCTACCTGGAGGTGACGGGGGGACCAACACCTACCTGGAGGTGACAGGGGAACCAACACCTACCTGGAGGTGATGGGGGGACCAACACCTACCTGGAGTTGACGGGGGGACCAACACCTACCTGGAGGTGACAGGGGGACCAACACCTACCTGCAGGTGAAGGGGAGACCAACACCTACCTAGAGGTGACAGGGGGGACCAACACCTACCTGGAGGTGACAAGGGGGACCAACACCTACCTTGAGGTGACGGGGGGACCAACACCTACCTGGAGGTGACAGGGGGGACCAACACCTACCTGGAGGTGACGGGGGGACCAACACCTACCTGGAGATGACAGGGAGACCAACACCTACCTGGAGGTGACAGGGGAACCAACACCTACCTGGAGGTGACAGGGGGACCAACACCTACCTGGAGGTGACGGGGGGACCAACACCTACCTGGAGGTGACGGGGGGACCAACACCTACCTGGAGGTGACAGGGGGGACCAACACCTACCTGGAGGTGACGGGGGGACCAACACCTACCTGGAGATGACAGGGAGACCAACACCTACCTGGAGGTGACGGGGGGACCAACACCTACCTGGAGGTGACGGGGGAACCAACACCTACCTGGAGGTGACAGGGGGACCAACACCTACCTGGAGGTGACAGGGGGACCAACACCTACCTGGAGGTGACAGGGGGGACCAACACCTACCTGGAGGTGACGGGGGGACCAACACCTACCTGGAGGTGACAGGGGGACCAACACCTACCTTGAGGTGACGGGAAGACCAACACCTACCTGGATGTGACGGGGGGACCAACACCTACCTGGAGGTGACAGGGGGGACCAACACCTACCTGGAGGTGACGGGGGGACCAACACCTACCTGGAGGTGACGGGGGGACCAACACCTACCTGGATGTGACAGAGGACCAACACCTACCTGGAGGTGACAGGGGGACCAACACCTACCTGGAGGTGACAGGGGGACCAACACCTACCTGGAGGTGACGGGGGGACCAACACCTACCTGGAAGTGACGGGGGGACCAACACCTACCTGGATGTGACGGGGGGACCAACACCTACCTGGAGGTGACGGGGGGACCAACACCTACCTGGAAGTGACGGGGGGACCAACACCTACCTGGAGGTGACGGGTGGACCAACACCAACCTGGAGGTGACGGGGGGACCAACACCTACCTGGAGGTGACAGGGGGACCAACACCTACCTGGAGGTGACGGGGGGACCAACACCTACCTGGAGGTGACAGGGGGACCAACACCTACCTGGATGTGACGGGGGGGACCAACACCTACCTGGAGGTGACAAAAAAAACATCTGTTGGTCACAGATACCTTAAAAAGTGTGGATCCGAAAACCAGTCACTATCTGGTGTGACCATAATTTGCCTCATGCAGTTCGACACATCTCCTTCGAATAGAGTTGATCAGGCTGTTGATTGTGGCCTGTGGAATGTTGTCGCCACTCCTCCTCAACGGCTGTGTGAAGTTGCTGGATATTGGTGTGAACTGGAACACGCTGTCATACACGTCGATCCAGAGCATCCCAAACATGCTCAATGGGTGACATGTCTGATAAGTATGCAGAACATGGAAGAACTGGGACATTTTCAGCTTGCAGGAATTGGGTACAGATCCTTGTGACAAAGGGCCATGCAATAACATGCTGAAACATGAGGTGATGGCGGCGGATGGATGGCACGACAACGGGCCTCAGTATCTCGTCACGGTATCTCTGCGCGTTCAAATTGCCATTGATATAATGCAATTGTGTTCGTTGTCCGTAGCTAATGCCTGCCCATACCCTAACCCCACCGCCAACATGGGGCATTCTGTTCACAACGCTGACATCAGCAAACCGTTCGCCTACACAACGCCGTACACGTTGTCTGCCATCTTCCCGTTACAGTTGAAACCGGGATTCATCCATGAAGAGCACCAGTGGCCAGTCGGTTACGACGCCAAACTGCAGTCAGGTCAAGACCCTGGTGAGGACGACGAGCACACAGATGTGCTTTCCTGAGACGTTTCGATTAGTTTGTGCAGAAACTCTTCGGTTGGGCAAGTCCACAGTATCATCAGCTGTCCGAGTGGCTGGTCTCAGACAATCCTGCAAGTGAAGGAGCCTGATGTGGAGGTCCTGGGCTGGCATGTTTACACGTGGCCCGCAGTTGAAAGGCCGGTTGGATGTACTGCCAAATTCTCTAAAATGATGAAACTCACTAAAAGTGGCAGTAATAAAGCCTCTCCTGAAAAAGCCCCAAAAACTATTGGCTTATGTATCGAATCTCCCATTCCTCTCAAAAACATTAGAAAGAACTGTTGCGTAGCAACTCAATGCCGTCCTGAAGACAAATAATGTGTATAAAATGCTCCGGTCTGGTTTCAGAGCACATCATAGTACTGAGACTGCTCTCGTGAAGTTGTAAATGACCTTTTAATGACATCAGACCAAGGTTTTTTGCAGCTGTGCTCGTGCTCGTGCTCGTGCTCCTAGATCTTAGTGTCACTTTTGACACCATCGATCACCACATTTTTTGGGAGAGATTGGAAACCCAAATTGGTCTACACAGAATTCTTGGCTGGTTTAAATCTTATCTGTTGGAAATATATAAATTAGTCTCTGTGGATGGTTACAAATCAATTGTACGTTTTGGTGTCCTCAAGGTTCCGTTTTAGGACCACTATTGTTTTCACTATATATTCTACCTCTTGGTGAATATCTTCAGAAGCACAACTTTCACTGCTATGCGGATGGCACACAGCTATACATTTCGATGAAACATGGTGAAGTCCCAAAATTGCCCTCCCTGGAAGCCTGTGTTTCAGACATAAGGAAGTGGATGGTGGCAAATGTTTTACTTTTAAACTCAGACAAAACAGAGATGCTAGTTCTTAGGTCCCGAGAAACAAAGAGATCTGATGTTTGATCTGACAATTAATCTTAATGGTTGTACAGTCGTCTGAAATAAAACTGTGAAGGACCTCGGCGTTACTCTGGACCCTGATCTCTCTTTTGACGAACTAATATATCAAGAATATTTCAAAGGTCGCATTTCCATCTTTGTAACATTTTATTTTTGTAGCACAATCACAAACTTTTTGTCCAGAAATAATGCAGAAAAGCTAATCCATGCTTTTGTCACTTCTACATAAGACTAGTGCAATGCTCTACTTTCTGGCTACCCGGATAAAACACGAAATAAACTTCAGTTGGTGCTAAATACGGCTGCTAGAATCTTGACCAGAACCAAAACATTTGATCATATTACAGTGCTATTCTCTCTACTTCCTGTTAAGGCAAGGGCTGATTTCAAGGTTTTACTGCTAACCTACAAAACATTACATGGGCTTGCTCCTACCTATCTCTCTGATTTGGTCCTGCCATACATACCTACTCGTACGCTACGGTCACAAGACGCAGGCCTCCTAATTGTCCCTAGAATTTCTAAGCAAACAGCTGGAGGCAGGGCTTTCTCCTATAGAGCTCCATGTTTATGGTGGTTTGCCTATCCATGTCAGAGACGCAAACTCGGTCTCAACCTTTAAGTCTTTATTGAATCTCTTTACTCATCTCTTCAGTAGGTACTATGATTGAGTGTAGTCTGGCCCAGAGATGCGACGGCGAACAGCAAGGCACTGAAGCGACGAACCGCCTGGTCGGCTCCCCTTTCTCCACTGGGATTCTCTGCTTCTGACCCGATTACGGGGGCTGAGTCACTGGCTTACTGGTGCTCTTTCTCGCCATCTCTAGGAGGTGTGCGTCACGTTGAGCCAGGCTTTTTTAACTATACTCGACTTGAGTGGGTTGAGTCACTGATGTGATCTTCCTGTACGGTTTTACACCCCCTTGGGCTCGTGCTGTGGAGGAGATCTTCGTGGGCTATAGAGTCTCAGTCTCAGGGTAGTAAGTTGGTGCTCTGGTGCTCCCTCTAGTGGTGTGGGGTAGATATCGCTCTTTGCTTTGACAAAGTGGGTAGGTTTATATCCTGCCTGGTTGGCCCTGTTCTTGGGTGTCTCCCGACACCCCTGTGTGAACTTAAGTATGCTCTAATTCTCCCATCTCTCTCCCCTCCCGGAGGACCTGTGCCCTAGGACCATACCTCAGGACTACCTGGCCTGATGACTCCTGGCCGTGCTGTTGATCCAGTTTCTGCTGTTTTGGCTAAGGAATCCTGACCTGTTCACCGGATGTGGTATCTTCAAATCAAATCAAATCAAAGTTTATTTGCGCTGAATACAGCAGTACAGTGAAATGTTACTTACAGGCTCTAACCAAAAGTGCAGAAAGGTATTAGGTGAACAATAGGTAAAGAAATAAAAACAACAGTAAAAAGACAGGCTATATACAGTAGAGGGGCTATATACAAATCAAATCAAATCAAATTTATTTATATAGCCCTTCGTACATCAGCTGATATCTCAAAGTGCTGTACAGAAACCCAGCCTAAAACCCCAAACAGCAAGCAATGCAGGTGTAGAAGCACGGTGGCTAGGAAAAACTCCCTAGAAAGGCCAAGTAGAGTAGAGAGGCTATATACAGTAGAGAGGCTATATACAGTAGAGAGGCTATATACAGTAGAGAGGCTATATACAGTAGGGAGGCTATATACAGTAGAGAGGCTATATACAGTAGAGGGGCTACATACAGTAGAGAGGCTATATACAGTAGAGAGGCTACATACAGTAGAGAGGCTATATAGAGTAGAGAGGCTATATACAGTAGAGGGGCTATATACAGTAGAGAGGCTATATACAGTAGAGAGGCTATATACAGTAGAGAGGCTACATACAGTAGAGGGGCTACATACAGTAGAGAGGCTATATACAGTAGAGAGGCTACATACAGTAGAGAGGCTATATACAGGAGAGAGGCTATATACAGGAGAGAGGCTATATACAGTAGAGAGGCTATATACAGTAGAGAGGCTATATACAGTAGAGAGGCTATATACAGTAGAGAGGCTATATACAGTAGAGGCTATGTACAGTAGAGGCTATATACAGTAGAGGCTATATACAGTAGAGAGGCTATATACAGTAGAGAGGCTATATACAGTAGAGAGGCTATATATAGGAGAGAGGCTACATACAGACACCGGTTAGTCAGGCTGATTGAGGTAGTATGTACATGTAGATATGATTAAAGTTACAGTATCGTAAAAGAGGGGTTGGCGGGTGGTGGGACACAATGCAGATAGCCCAGTTAGCCAATGTGCGGGAGCACTGATGTACATGACTGTATAGTTAAAGTATAATAATAAATAAATAAATAAATATGTATATATGATAAACAGAGAGTAGAAGCAGCTTAAAAGGGGGGGCACACAATGCAAATAGTCCAGGTAGCCTTTTTGTCCTCGACTTGGCACTCCGGTACCGGCTTGCCATGCGGTAGTAGAGAGAACAGTCTATGACTGGGGTGGCTGGGGTCTTTGAATTTTTTTTAGGACCTTCCTCTGACACCTCCTGGATGACAGGAAGCTTGGCCGTTCGTGTACTACCCTCTGTAGTGCCGTGCAGTCGGAGGCCGAGCAGTTGCCATACCAAGCAGTGATGCAACCCGTCAGGATGCTCTCGATGGTGCAGCTGTAAAATCTTTTCAGGATCTGAGGGGGAATAGGTTTTGTTGTGCCCTCTTCACGACTGTCTTGGTGTGCTTGGACCATGTTAGTTTGTTGGTAATGTGGACACCAAGGAACTTGAAGCTCTCAACCTGCTCTACTACAGCCCCGTCGATGAGAATGGGGGCGAACTCAGTCTTCTTTTTCCTGTAGTCCACAATTATCTCCTTTGTCTTGATCACGTTGAGGGAGAGGTTGTTGTCCTGGCACCACATGGTCAGGTCTCTGACCTCCTCCCTATAGGCTGTTTCATTGTTGTCGGTGATCAGGTCAACCACTGTTGTGCCATCAGCAAACTTAATGATGGTGTTGGAGTTGTGCCTGGCTGTGCAGTCATGGGTGAAAAGGGAATACAGGTAGGACTGAGCACGCACCCCTGAGGGGCCCCAGTGGTGAGGATCAGCATGGCAGATGTGTTGCTACCTACCCTCACCACCTGGAGGGGGCTCGTCAGGAAGTCCAGGATCTAGTTGCAGAGGGAGGTGTTCAGTCCCATGGTTCTTAGCTTAGTGATGAGCTTTGAGGGCACTATGGTGTTGAACGCTGAGCTGTTGTCAATGAATAGCATTCTGACATAGGTGTTCCTTTTGTCCAGGTGGGAAAGGGAAGTGTGGGGTGCTGGGTTGGGTTGGGTTTAGGCTGAGTTTCTGTATAAGCAATTTGTGACATCTTCTGATGTAAGAAGGGAGAGAGAGCACAATTAGACCCAACCAAATCATGAGAAAACAAAAAGATAATTACTTGACACATTGGAAAGAATTAACAAGAAAACAGAGCAAACTAGAATGCTATTTGGCCCTAAACAGAGAGTACACAGTGGCAGAATACCTGACCACTGTGACTGACCCAAAATTAAGGAAAGCTTTGACTATGTACAGACTCAGTGAGCATAGCCTTGCTATTGAGAAAGGCCGCCGTAGGCAGACATGGCTCTCAAGAGAAGACAGGCTATGTGCTCACTGCCCACAAAATGAGGTGGAAACTGAGCTGCACTTCCTAACCTCCTGCCCAATGTATGACCATATTAGAGATACATATTTCCCTCAGATTACACAGATCCACAAAGAATTCGAAAACAAATCCAATTTTGATAGACTCCCATATCTACTGGGTGAATACCACAGTGTGCCATCACAGCAGCAAGATTTGTGACCTGTTGCCACGAGAAAAGGGCAACCAGTGAAGAACAAACACCATTGTAAATACAACCCATATTTATGCTTATTTATTTTATCTTGTGTCCTTTAACCATTGGTACATCGTTACCACACTATATATATATATATATATGATATGACATTTGTAATGTCTTTATTGTTTTGAAACTTCTGTATGTGTAATGTTTACTGTTAATTTTTATTGTTTATTTCACTTTTGTATATTATCTACCTCACTTGCTTTGGCAATGTTATCACATGTTTCCCATGCCAATAAAGCCCTTGAATTGAATTGAGACAGACAGACAGACAGACAGACAGACAGACAGACAGACAGAGGGAGAGAGAGAGAGACAGACAGAGAAGGAGAGAGAGAGAGAGAGACAGAGAGACAGACAGAGAAGGAGAGAGAGAGAGACAGACAGACAGACAGAGGGAGAGAGAGAGAGAGAGACAGACAGACAGAGAATGAGAGAGAGAGAGAGAGAGACAGAGAGACAGACAGAGAGAGCCACAGAGCCTGACCAGTCCAAAGATCGAATTGCTACAGTATCTTTTTTAGAAAACATTTCTTCTAGCGAATGAGTCAGTCTATCAGTCAGGGCAACAATACTCAGACAGAGTGACGCACAAGTCAGTCACACACTCTCTCTATCTCACACACACTCTCTCTATCTCACACACACTCTCTCTATCTCACACACACTCTCTCTATCTCACACACACTCTCTCTATCTCACACACACTCTCTCTATCTCACACACACTCTCTCTATCTCACACACACTCTCTCTATCTCACACACACTCTCTCTATCTCACACACACTCTCTCTATCTCACACACACTCTCTCTATCTCACACACACTCTCTCTATCTCACACACACTCTCTCTATCTCACACACACTCAGTCACACACTCTCTCTATCTACCACACACTCAGACACACACTCTCTCTATCTACCACACACTCTCTCTATCTCACACACACTCTCTCTATCTCACACACACTCTCTCTATCTCACACACACTCAGTCACACACTCTCTCTATCTACCACACACTCAGACACACACTCTCTCTATCTCACACACACTCTCTCTATCTCACACACACTCTCTCTATCTCACACACACTCTCTCTATCTCTCACACACTCTCTCTATCTCACACACACTCTCTCTATCTCACACACACTCTCTCTATCTCCCACACACTCAGTCACACACTCTCTCTATCTCAGACACACACTCAGTCACACACTCTCTCTCTCACACACACACACTCTCTCTATCTCTCACACACTCTCTCTATCTCACACACACTCTCTCTATCTCACACACACTCTCTCTATCTCACACACACTCTCTCTCTATCTCTCACACACTCTCTCTATCTCACACACACTCTCTCTATCTCTCACACACTCTCTCTATCTCACACACACTCTCTCTATCTCACACACACTCTCTCTATCTCACACACACTCTCTCTATCTCACACACACTCTCTCTATCTCACACACACTCAGTCACACACTCTCTCTATCTACCACACACTCAGACACACACTCTCTCTATCTCACACACACTCTCTCTATCTCACACACACTCTCTCTATCTCACACACACTCTCTCTATCTCTCACACACTCTCTCTATCTCACACACACTCTCTCTATCTCACACACACTCTCTCTATCTCCCACACACTCAGTCACACACTCTCTCTATCTCAGACACACACTCAGTCACACACTCTCTCTCTCACACACACACACTCTCTCTATCTCTCACACACTCTCTCTATCTCACACACACTCTCTCTATCTCACACACACTCTCTCTATCTCACACACACTCTCTCTCTATCTCTCACACACTCTCTCTATCTCACACACACTCTCTCTATCTCTCACACACTCTCTCTATCTCACACACACTCTCTCTATCTCACACACACTCTCTCTATCTCACACACACTCTCTCTATCTCACACACACTCTCTCTATCTCTCACACACTCTCTCTATCTCACACACACTCTCTCTATCTCACACACACTCTCTCTATCTCACACACACTCAGTATTTACAATGGTGTTTGTTCTTCACTGGTTGCCCTTTTCTCGTGGCAACAGGTCACAAATCTTGCTGCTGTGATGGCACACTGTGGAATTTCACCCAGTAGATATGGGAGTTTTTCAAAATTGGATTTGTTTTCGAATTCTTTGTGGATCTGTGTAATCTGAGGGAAATATGTCTCTCTAATATGGTCATACATTGGGCAGGAGGTTAGGAAGTGCAGCTCAGTTTCCACCTCATTTTGTGGGCAGTGAGCACATAGCCTGTCTTCTCTTGAGAGCCATGTCTGCCTACGGCGGCCTTTCTCAATAGCAAGGCTATGCTCACTGAGTCTGTACATAGTCAAGGCTTTCCTTAATTTTGGGTCAGTCACAGTGGTCAGGTATTCTGCCGCTGTGTACTCTCTGTGTAGGGCCAAATAGCATTCTAGTTTGCTCTGTTTTTTTGTTAATTCTTTCCAATGTGTTAAGTAGTTATCTTTTTGTTTTCTCATGATTTGGTTGGGTCTAATTGTGCTGCTGTCCTGGGGCTCTGTGGTGTGTGTTTGTGTTTGTGAACAGAGCCCCAGGACCAGCTTGCTTAGGGGACTCTTCTCCAGGTTCATCTCTCTGTAGGTGATGGCTTTGTTATGGAAGGTTTGTGAATCGCTTCCTTTTAGGTGGTTGTAGAATTTAACAGCTCTTTTCTGGATTTTGATAATTAGTGGGTATCGGCCTAATTCTGCTCTGCATGCATTATTTGGTGTTCTACGTTGTACACGGAGGATATTTTTGCAGAATTCTGCGTGCAGAGTCTCAATTTGGTGTTTGTCCCATTTTGTGAAGTCTTGGTTGGTGAGCGGACCCCAGACCTCACAACCATAAAGGGCAATGGGCTCTATGACTGATTCAAGTATTTTTTGCCAAATCCTAATTGGTATGTTGAAATTTATGTTTCTTTTGATGGCATAGAATGCCCTTCTTGCCTTGTCTCTCAGATCGTTCACAGCTTTGTGGAAGTTACCTGTGGTGCTGATGTTTAGGCCAAGGTATGTATAGTTTTTTGTGTGCTCTAGGGCAACAGTGTCTAGATGGAATTTGTATTTGTGGTCCTGGTGACTGGACCTTTTTTGGAACACCATTATTTTGGTCTTACTGAGATTTACTGTCAGGGCCCAGGTCTGACAGAATCTGTGCATAAGATCTAGGTGCTGCTGTAGGCCCTCCTTGGTTGGTGACAGAAGCACCAGATCATCAGCAAACAGCAGACATTTGACTTCGGATTCTAGCAGGGGGAGGCCGGGTGCTGCAGACTTTTCTAGTGCCCTCGCCAATTCGTTGATATATATGTTGAAGAGGGTGGGGCTTAAGCTGCATCCCTGTCTAACCCCACGACCCTGTGTGAAGAAATGTGTGTGTTTTTTGCCAATTTTAACCGCACACTTGTTGTTTGTGTACATGGATTTTATAATGTCGTATGTTTTACCCCCAACACCGCTTTCCATCAGTTTGTATAGCAGACCCTCATGCCAGATTGAGTCAAAGGCTTTTTTGAAATCAACAAAGCATGAGAAGACTTTGCCTTTGTTTTGGTTTGTTTGATTGTCAATTAGGGTGTGCAGGGTGAATACGTGGTCTGTTGTACGGTAATTTGGTAAAAAGCCAATTTGACATTTGCTCAGTACATTGTTTTCATTGAGGAAATGTACGAGTCTGCTGTTAATAATAATGCAGAGGATTTTCCCGAGGTTACTGTTGACACATATTCCACGGTAGTTATTGGGGTCAAATTTGTCTCCACTTTTGTGGATTGGGGTGATCAGTCCTTGGTTCCAAATATTGGGGAAGATGCCAGAGCTAAGTATGATGTTAAAGAGTTTTAGTATAGCCAATTGGAATTTGTTGTCTGTATATTTGATCATTTCATTGAGGATACCATCAACACCACAGGCCTTTTTGGGTTGGAGGGTTTTTATTTTGTCCTGTAACTCTTTCAATGTAATTGGAGAATCCAGTGGGTTCTGGTAGTCTTTAATAGTTGATTCTAAAATCTGTGTTTGATCATGTATATGTTTTTGCTCTTTATTCTTTGTTATAGAGCCAAAAAGATTGGAGAAGTGGTTTACCCATACATCTCCATTTTGGATAGATAATTCTTCGTGTTGTTGTTTGTTTAGTGTTTTCCAATTTTCCCAGAAGTGGTTAGAGTCTATGGATTCTTCAATTGCATTGAGCTGATTTCTGACATGCTGTTCCTTCTTTTTCCGTAGTGTATTTCTGTATTGTTTTAGTGATTCACCATAGTGAAGGCGTAGACTCAGGTTTTCCGGGTCTCTATGTTTTTGGTTGGACAGGTTTCTCAATTTCTTTCTTAGATTTTTGCATTCTTCATCAAACCATTTGTCATTATTGTTAATTTTCTTCGGTTTTCTATTTGAGATTTTTAGATTTGATAGGGAAGCTGAGAGGTCAAATATACTGTTAAGATTTTCTACTGCCAAGTTTACACCTTCACTATTACAGTGGAACGTTTTACCCAGGAAATTGTCTAAGAGGGATTGAATTTGTTGTTGCCTAATTGTTTTTTGGTAGGTTTCCAAACTGCATTCCTTCCATCTATAGCATTTCTTAATGTTACTCAGTTCCTTTGGCTTTGATGCCTCATGATTGAGTATTGCTCTGTTTAAGTAGACTGTGATTTTGCTGTGGTCTGATAGGGGTGTCAGTGGGCTGACTGTGAACGCTCTGAGAGACTCTGGGTTGAGGTCAGTGATAAAGTAGTCTACAGTACTACTGCCAAGAGATGAGCTATAGGTGTACCTACCATAGGAGTCCCCTCGAAGCCTACCGTTGACTATGTACATACCCAGCGTGCGACAGAGCTGCAGGAGTTGTGACCCGTTTTTGTTGGTTATGTTGTCATAGTTGTGCCTAGGGGGGCATATTGGGGAGGGAATGCTGTCAGCTCCAGGCAGGTGTTTGTCCCCCTGTGTGCTGAGGGTGTCAGGTTCTTGTCCGGTTCTGGCATTTAGGTCACCACAGACTAGTACATGTCCCTGGGCCTGGAAGTGATTGATTTCCCCCTCCAGGATGGAGAAGCTGTCTTCATAAAAATATGGGGATTCTAGTGGGGGGATATAGGTAGCACACAGGAGGACATTTTTCTCTGTTAGGATAATTTCTTTTTGAATTTCTAGCCAAAGGTATAATGTTCCTGTTTTGATTAATTTAATGGAGTGAGTTAGGTCTGCTCTATACCAAATTAGCATACCCCCTGAGTCCCTTCCCTGTTTCACACCTGGTAGTTTGGTGGATGGGACTACCAGCTCTCTGTAACCTAGAGGGCAACCAGTGGGTCCATCTCCTCTATACCAGGTTTCTTGCAGGATGACAAAACCAACGATTTCTTTGGTGAAGTCCGGGTTTCTGCTCTTTAGGCCAAAGGCAGATGACCTCAGGCCTTGGATATTCCAGGATAATATAGTGAAGGCTTTTTGTTCCATAGAGTGTCCAATGTTGTTGGTCGTGGTTTAGCCTCAGGCCAGTAAGTGTGAGCAGAGCCTGCTGAGCATCTGGTACATGCCATTGGCTTGGGCGAGTGTGAGAGTGGGGGTTGGGACTGTTTGCCCGCTCACTACCTGGGCGTATGTGTGGCTTCCATGTTGAGGCCCTCTTTGCAGGGGTGGGGTGCATGGGGTGGGCAGGAGTGGCATAGGTCTGATCTGAGGGGGCCTAAATGGAGTGTGGGCATGGTTGACGTGGGGGGGTGTTGATTGGTTGGGGTGGGGGTGTGGATGTGTCTGGGTGTACTGTGGTCTGGATGTAATTCCTCTTGGCGTGGGTCCTCTATGTGTAGGTCCAGGGGGAGGTCCTGCAGATCTGGGAGGGTGTCTCGCTGGTCTGGGTGGGGTGTCTATTGATCTGTTGCTCCTGTGTGGAGTGTTGGGGATGCGTTTGAGAGCGATGTCCTTTAGAGTCCGGGCAAAGGTGGGCACTGCTGCCTTGTAGAGGTGGACCTGGTCATAGAGGCTGTTCAAGTCCAGGGTGGAGTGGTGGGCCAGGAAAACGTTTGGTTTTGAGGCACAGTCACGGGAAATACTTGCATTTACCCGCTGTATTGTGGCGGGGTGGAAGTCTTTTCGTGGTAGCAGGGTGGAGATAACCACTTGTGCGTTGGGGAAAGTAGAAGAAGCCTTTTCAATCACTCCCTTCAGTGCTGTGGCCACTCTTTCCTGCTGTGCTCTCAGGTCGTTTGTGCCTGTGTGTATTATTATGTGGCTGGGTGAGCCTAGTTTGGCCTCAGACAGAAGGTCTAGGGCACGCTGAGTGTTTGGACACCAGAGTTTAGACACACTGTGTTTGGGAAAAAGTATTTTTTCTTCTATATATTTCCCATTTGAGTCCATAAGTAGTACAATCTGTGTCTTGTGTTTGTCCTCAGTGGGTGTGGGGGGGTTGACAGAAGGGCTATCAGGGTGGCTGACAGGGGGGGTGCTCAGAGGGGGTGAGAGCCTCTGGGCTTGGGGTTCTTCATTTGTCTGTTGTGCTGTGGTGTCGACTCTATGGTCAGGGTCTGGTATGGACTGTTCTGCTGTGGTGTCGAGACTTTTGTTGGGTGCTGAGGTGGGCTGTTCTGCTGGCTTCTCTGTGGGGGTGGCCACCTCTCTAGTGGGTTGTTCTCTGTCACACGCCGTCCCCCTCAACTTCTCCTCCATCCCCCTCACCCTCTCCTCCATCCCCCTCAACCTCTCCTCCACCAGCAGTCTGATACTCTCCTCTAGTGCTCTGTTCTGCTCCTCTTTCTCCTGTTGTATTTGTCTCACCACTGTCCAAAGTGCAGATATGTCTCTGTCCACCTCCAGCTCTCCGGGTCTGGTTAAGGGGCTGTTGTTGTGCTGGACTGTTGTCTGGGTCTGTGCTGACTGAAGTGTAATCACCTGCTGTTCCAGCTCCACCTGCCTTATCTCCAGCTGGGTGAATTTGTCCTTCATTTCAATGAGGGAGTGGTAATCTGTGCTGGGAGGTTGACCCTCCGCTGGGGGTTGCTCATCTGTGGGGTTACATAATGAAGAGGTCTGGTCTGATCCTCTCGGGGTGGGGGTATCGTTATCAAGGGAGAGTTTCTCCTGCTGAGCTAATTCTTTGATTAGGTGAAAGTCCAGCTGAAACTGTTTGTGGTTACGCTGTACCATCACTGTTCCGGACTTATAGATATTTATATTACTTAACTCAGAGTCCTCGTTGTCAAGTATTCTGAGTTTCCACCCCTCGTTAATCCCCCTCTCGTAACAGAGGGGTAGTGTGCTAATATAGCACTGTGCCATGCCAGGGGATGGTTTGTGTGGAAGATAAGGTTGCTGATGTTCCCATTTTTGTAATAGTCAGCAAAAAGTGTCTCTTGATTTTCCATAAGGAGCTTCATTTTGTAATCTTTTCTTGCCTTATCATTCTTTACATGCGCAGGGTACTGTATTTTAATTACCTCTGAACAGCGGGAGGGAGCTTCTAAGGCCTCTCCATTTGGTTGGGGTAGACTGTGTGACTCTCTCCTGCCATTGTTGGGCTAATGAGCTTTTGACACCTCTCACTTGACAGTGCTATTTGAAGCTGTATCAAGCTTGGCAGAATTATGTTAGAATTAGAGTTAGAAATCCTTATAAAGTAATGTTGTGTATTTTTCTTCTTGGCTTTTGGGAAAAAAAATATATAGTTTCAGACTAAGCATTACTCACTCAGTTCCAGGTTGGATGGTGTTTTCAGGTTTCTGTTGTTTTCCAGAGAATTTGCTGTATAGAGAAACAAATCTTGGTAGTTGTGAACCTTCCAGGTGATTCCGTAATTCCGTCCAAAATCAGGTTGTAGATTTTAAGTTTTGATTTGAAGTAGGGGTTATGTTGTAGAGGGTAGAATCCAGTATGTGTTCCTGACAAAAAATCTAAGTTTATCTAACTCCTAATCTATCTTTTTTAAAGAAAATGCTGAAAAATGCAGGAGCTCATCTGATTGTGACTTCCTCTCTTCCTCTCTCTCTCTCTCACACACACTCTCTCTATCTCTCACACACTCTCTCTATCTCACACACACTCTCTCTATCTCACACACACTCTCTCTCTCACACACACACTCAGTCACACACTCTCTCTATCTCACACACACTCAGTCACACACTCTCTTTATCTCACACACACTCAGTCACACACTCTCTTTATCTCACACACACTCAGTCACACACTCTCTCTATCTCCCACACACTCTCTCTATCTCACACACACTCTGTCACACTCACTCAGTCACACACTCTCTCTCTCACACACACTCAGTCACACACTCTCTTTATCTCACACACACTCAGTCACACACTCTCTTTATCTCACACACACTCAGTCACACACTCTCTTTATCTCACACACACTCAGTCACACACTCTCTCTATCTCACACACACTCAGTCACACACTCTCTCTATCTCAGACACACTCAGTCACACACTCTCTCTATCTCCCACACACTCAGTTACACACTCATTCTCTCTCTCTCCCTCTCTCTCTCTGTCTGTCTCGCCCTCGCCCTCTCTCTCTCCCTCTCTGTCTCTCTGTCTCTCTCTCTCTCTCTCTCAGTCTCTGTCTCTCTCTGTCTCTCTCTGTCTCTCTCTGTCTCTGTCTCTCTCTGTCTCTCTCTCTGTCTCTTCTCTCTCTGTCTCTCTCTCTCGCTCTCTCTGTCTCTGTCTTTGCCTCTGTCTCTCTCACTGTCTCTCTCTCTCTCTCTCTGTCTCTCTCTCTGTCTCTCTCTCTGTCTCTGTCTCTCTCTGTCTCTTCTCTCTCTGTCTCTGTCTCTCTCTCTTTCACAGTTGTAAAACCACACAGAGTTTCTCTTTGTAGTTGGCACTTTGAAGTGGGTCTTGTGTTTCTTTTCTTCCTATGATCAGTCTTGTAATCATGTGTAAAACAACCAGTCACTCGACACTGCCGACTTTGTTGCATTATTCATTGCCCAGAAATGCATAAGTCTTACTGGATGGATAATACCATAAAATACCATTAAATCTTAAACCTCTTATCAGTGGTAAATGAAAAACATTCTCACTCAACTTTAAAAGTTGTGTGGTCCACTGTCCTCTTTCTCTCTCCCCTTTTCCTCTCTTTGTTTCTCTCCTTCTCTTTTGTCTCAATCTGTTTTTATCTCAATATCTCCTCCCCTATCAGACCGTATTGTGTTTGCGGTGAGGGGCTAGGGAGCGTCTTCAAAGAGCTGTTTGCGGTGAGGGGCTAGGGAGCGTCTTCAGAGAGAGCAGGGAGGGGCACAAAAAAGACAGATCACAGAGGATGAGAAAGAAAAAATAGAGAAAGAGCTGAAGAGAGATATATGGTCTGCTGAATAAGGCATTGATAACCATCTCCTCCTCTGTTGCAGGTGTAGAAAGAGAGAGAGAGAGGGGGAGAGGGGGAGAGAGAGAGGGGAGAGGGGAGAGAGAGAGAGAGAGAGAGAGAGAGAGAGAGAGAGAGAGAGAGAGGGGAGAGAGACAGAGAGAGAGAGAGAGAGAGAGAGAGAGAGAGAGGGGGAGGGAGAGGGGGAGAGAGAGAGAGAGAGAGAGAGAGAGAGAGAGAGAGAGAGAGAGAGAGAGAGAGAGA
>NC_034191.2:5465046-5522546 GCF_002021735.2 Oncorhynchus kisutch
AAAGACCAACAAAATCCAACTTATGATATACTATGTACACATATACTATGTACACAGGCTCCACGGTGGCAAGAAAAAAAACATAAGGTTGAGGAAATAGATAAGGAAAGAGATTTCTAGCAGATGTGGGTTTTCATGCCAGGGTTACATTTTTTTTTCATTGACATGTAATATTTAGAGAGGAGCTGAGTTCAAATCAAATCAAATCAAATGTATTTATATAGCCCTTCGTACATCAGCTGATATCTCAAAGTGCTGTACAGAAACCCAGCCTAAAACCCCAAACAGCAAGCAATGCAGGTGTAGAAGCACGGTGGCTAGGAAAAACTCCCTAGAAAGGCCAATACCTAGGAAGAAACCTAGAGAGGAACCAGGCTATGTGGGGTGGCCAGTCCTCTTCTGGCTGTGCCGGGTGGAGATTATAACAGAACATGGCCAAGATGTTCAAATGTTCATAAATGACCAGCATGGTCGAATAATAATAAGGCAGAACAGTTGAAACTAGAGCAGCAGCACAGTCAGGTGGAAGTTGGAGAGGAGAGTTGGAGAGGCCCATGCTGTCACCTACTATAGTAACAGCAGAGGTGTAGGAATCCTGATTTTAAAAAAAAGACTACATTTTCTCTTATATCCCAGCACAGGATCCAAGAAGGCAGTTTTCCAATTTTAAATGATACCTTCCATGGTGAAAAATACACCCTGATTTCATTGTACAGTATATTTCCCACCAGCGGAAAATCACTTTTTTTGTTGTTTTTGCTTATATAATTCATACTATATAAGATCAAACCCAGACAGGAACTATTATCTTAGCAGGTGAAGCACCTAAATCACACATTTGGCAAGTTAAACGAACATGCAGCAGCTATAAAAAGGGCAAATTCAAGGAACATTTAAAAGGGCTGAATAATTGTATTTCTACAAATACTTTACAGGAGACCAATATTAGCAGGTGCGCGTTGTCTTCATGGCGCGCACGCACACATTTCCAAGACTGTATCCCTGTGGTAAAAAACGCATTATTCTTACTCGTTTTGGAAGAAACAAGCCTGAAACCTTGAGTATTGAGTGCTGACACCCAGTGGAAGCCATAGGAATTGCATACTGGGAGCTAGATTTAATTATTTCCCTATACTTTCCATTGTAAGAGTATGGGCTCTCCAAAAAAAATATCTGGTTGGTTACTCTTGGATTTTCTCCTACTATATCTATTGTGTTATAGTCTCCTACATTATGTTAACATTTCTACAAACTTCAACATGTCTTCTGTCCAACGGTACCAATTATATGCATATCCTGGCTTCAGGGCCTGAGCAACAGGCAGTTTACTTTGGGCAGGTCAGTCAGGTGGAAATTGAGAAAAAAGGACCCTAGCTTGAAGAAGTTTTAATTATACCAACAGAAAATACACTTAATGACAGTGTAGGCTTGGCCCTAATTTATGTTTTCTCTGTCACCTGGAGTTGCATGGCAAAGGTCCATCCCTTCCAAGTCATCCCTTCCCCCTCTGAGGGGCCAAAATGTATTTCTCTGTTACAGTATCCAGAGGACTGACTATATCTCTGTTACAGTATCAAGAGGACTGACTATATCTCTGTTACAGTATCCAGAGGACTGACTATATCTCTGTTACAGTATCCAGAAGACTGACTATATCTCTGTTACAGTATCCAGAGGACTGACTATTGAATGTGTCTCTGTTACAGTCTCCAGAGGACTGACTATTGAATGTGTCTCTGTTACAGTATCCAGAGGACTGACTATATCTCTGTTACAGTATCCAGAGGACTGACTATATCTCTGTTACAGTATCCAGAGGACTGACTATTGAATGTGTCTCTGTTACAGTATCCAGAGGACTGACTATATCTCTGTTACAGTATCCAGAGGACTGACTATTGAATGTGTCTCTGTTACAGTATGCAGAGGACTGACTATTGAATGTGTCTCTGTTACAGTATGCAGAGGGCTGACTATTGAATGAGTGATAGAGTACTGCTATAGTATCCAGGTTTGGTATTCATCTGAAACTTGTTCACCGAAGAGAACTCTGATGCTATCTATACGGATGTATGATCTCTGTGGTAACTTGTATCTCTGTACAGGGAGAACTCTGATGCTATCTATACGGATGTATGATCTCTGTGGTAACTTGTATCTCTGTACAGGGAGAACTCTGATGCTATCTATACGGATGTATGATCTCTGTGGTAACTTGTATCTCTGTACAGGGAGAACTCTGATGCTATCTATACGGATGTATGATCTCTGTGGTAACTTGCATATGTACAGAGTGAACTCAAAATTACTCATTAGGGTTTATTGTCCTCTCAGGAATTATGTCTCATTTACATTGTACAATGTTGATTAAATAACTGCATTTGATATGGACAATTCTCAGACCAATTCCTGCTAGTCAACATCAACTTACTTACTTACTTACTTACTTACTGACTGACTTTATTGTCCCCATGGGGAAATTTTGTTGCAGTGTCATGTACACATTTACACAACTCATTAGCTAGCGCTTGCTTGTACATTTTTATTATTTTTATGGAGTCAGAAAAACATTTTAATAGGCTAATTTCTTTGTCTAATTACAGGTCGCATGTGAGGTATTTATAATATCATAGATACAGCCTACTGTATATAGACATGTTCAATATTACTGTCCACTACAACAAAATACACAGAAGGATATTCAAGACCCAAAGACTATTAACTACGTAAACAACATATTTCTTTTTTTAAAATGTATATAACTAGACAAGTCAGTTTAAGAACAAATTCTTATTTTACAATGACGGCCTGACCCGGCTAAACCATCTCCTATCCTGGATGATGCTGGGCCAATTTTGCGCTGCCCTATTGGATTGCCGATCACGGCCGGTTGTGATACAGCCCGGGATCGAACCAGGGTCTGTAGTGATGCCTCTAATTATGAGATGCAGTGCCTTAGAATGCTGCGCCACTCAGGAGCAAAAAAAAATGTAAATCTTTACTATTACAAATGTAGACATAGAGGACTGAGAAAAGCTTTAAACATTAGGAGAATGATACTCTCATACTAGGCTAAAGTTAAATCTGAGTTAGTAATTGAAATAAAAATAAATAAAAAATCACCATTGTGGAAAAAGCCAATAAAAAATATTTACAAAGTAAAGATGAAAACAACATTTCTGACCTTAAACAGGAATATTATATTTTATTTGTGAAGAAAGCCAACATCTAGAGGTTAAACGCAAATAAAACATACTATTTAATGACAAATAATAAACACTTTGCAGCCCTCACAATAAGAATACCAAACCAGTTATAGTTTTAAAAGATAAGGATACTTGCTTTAATAATCAACAACAACAACGCTAAGAATAAAACATTTAAAAGCATCTTATGAAAATAAGATCAGAAGGAACAACAGGTTGGCCTGATCTTAGATTCAACAACCCTGAAGCAACTATAAGCAGTCAACAACAACAAAAAATCACAACAAAATATAAATCACCCAAAAAGAACGTCATACACAAATAATGTATTAACGGATGAATTTGCTTTCTAAAAGGGCACAAGACAGGGATGCCCTTTCTCCCCCCTCCTGTTTGCACTGGCATTTGAACTGCTTGCTGAAAGAATTAGACACAAATGTAACAGGGGTCAGTATTAGTAAACATGAGTCTAAACTAAATCTATTTCTATTTGCTAACAATCTCCTGACGTACCTAACAAATATTGAAAATGCAATGTCCCCTTTGATAAAAAACATTTTCAGAATACTCTAAAATCTCAGGATATAAAATCAATGTAAAACTGAAATAATAGCAAAAGATAATAATAACTCATGATTTACAGCAATCCTTTAAGTGGACCACAGCCCTCACAATAAGACCAAACCAGTTAAAGTTTTAAAAGATAAGGATACACATACTTTAATAATCAACAACAACCACAAAAAAATATATATATACGTTTTAATATACATTTTTGGAAGACAGTCTTTAAAGAAGTTTAACTCATAACAGACTTTATATGGGCAAATAAAACTCACTTCCTAAGTGTTAGGTCATGACCTTCCGGACTTGGAATTTTATCAACAACCCAAGGCTTTTATTTGCGATATATTGTTAAATGTTCTAAAGAGAAACAATGGGTACATATAGAAGAAAATGAAACGGATTGGACAAGAACCAATATCACGCTCTAAAATCACACCCCTAAGGAACAATCGTTGGATAGCTATTCAGAATTCACAGATAAATTGGAAAACTAAAGAAACCATTAATGATGTGGTACATTTTCCATGTCAGAATTTCAAAGGAATTTTGGACTGACCAATGTAGACATTTTCAAATACAGTTGAAGTCAGAAGTTTGCATAAACTTTGGTTGGAGTCATTAAAACTCGTTTTTCAACCACTCCACACATTTCTTGTTAAACAAACTATAGTTTTGGGAAGTTGGTTAGGACATCTACTGTGTGCACGACACAAGTTATGTTTCCAATAATTGTTTACAGACAGATTATTTCACTTATTATTATAATTCACTGTATCACAATTCCAGTGTGTCAGAAGTTTACATACACTAAGTTTACATACACTAAGTTTACATACACTAAGTTTACATACACTAAGTTTACATACACTAAGTTTACATACACTAAGTTGACTGTGCCTTTAAACAGTTTGGAAATTCCAGAAAATGGTGTCATGGCTTTAGAAGCTTCTGATAGGCTAATTGACATCATTTGACTCAATTGGAAGTGTACCTGTGGATGTATTTCAAGGCCTACCATCAAACGTCAGTGCCTCTTTGCTTGACATCCTGGGAAAATCAAAAGAAATCAGCCAAGACCTCAGAAGACAATTGTAGACCTCCACAAGTCTGGTTCATCCTTGGGAGCAATTTCCAAACGCCTGAAGGTACCACGTTCATCTGTACAAACAATAATACGCAAATATAAACACCATGGGACCACGCAGCCGTCATACCGCTCAGGAAGGAGATGCGTTCTGTCTCCTAGAGATTAATGTACTTTGGTGCGAAAGTGCAAATCAATCCCAGAACAACAGCAAAGGACCTTGTGAAGATGCTGGAGGAAACAGGTACAAAAGTATCTATATTCACAGTAAAACGAGTCCTATATCGACATAACCTGAAAGGCCGCTCAGCAAGGAAGAAGCCACTGCTCCAAAACCGCCATAAAAAAGCCAGACTACCTTTTGCAACTGCACATGGGGACAAAGATCATACTTTTTTGGAGAAAAAAATAGAAACATTACATGCAACAATTTCTAAGATTTTACTGAGTTACAGTTCATATAAGGAAATTCATTCATTTAAATTCCTTAGGCTCTAACCTATGGGTTTCACACAACTGGGAATACAGATATGCATCTGTTGGTCACAGATACCTTACAAAAAAAGCTAGGGGCATGGATCAGAAAACCAGTCAATATCTAGTGTGAAGAGAGCATCTGGTTAACATGAATGGTCCATTTGATAGTATTGATGCTTTTGGGGGGGATTTTACCATAGCTCAATCCCAGGAAATAAATACTGGATCAAAGCCATCCATTTCTAAGACAGACACCAAATATGCCCATTCCACCCTATCAAATGTTTTTTCAACATCGTTCAAGTTCCTGGTTTTAATTACATTGAAAAAACATCTAAGATTTTATGAAGGTATCCTGCTCCATAAAAAACTGTTTGATCTGAGTTAATCAACTTTGGTATTACTGTTTCTATGTAAAAAAAAAAAAAGCCAAATACCTTAGCAATGATTTAGCAAATCACGTTTAGAAGTGATACTGAATCCTTATCTTTCTTTTACGAAGGTTGATTGTAGTCAAACATTAGTGACTAGGGAAGATCATTTTTCTCTTGAGCTGTTGTGAGCATAAGTAACATAAGCGTTTAGTAATTTGGCACTATAAAAATGTCTATAACATTCCACTGGGGATCCATCATTACCAGGAGAGTTTCCCATTTTTGTAGAGTATTGATGACCTCCAACAGTTCACTTGGGGGTAATGTTTATAGCTATATACATGTTCTCTGGTTCGCTTATAAATGTTATAATAATAATTATTATATTATTATTATATAATTATGTTATAATTATAAATCAAATGATCTATATCTTCCTTTGAACTTTTTTTGTTTTCTGATACAGTTTGTGATCAAATGTTTTTTAAAGACTGAGTTAATTTCAGAAGGATCCGTTGTTATGCTCCCATCTGGGGTTTGAATGTTGTGAATGGTACGATCCTCTTCGTCTTTCTTAAGTTGTCAATTTTCCCTGTACTTTCATGTTGCTCAACATATTGTTGCTTGGTATTTCATGGCAGCAATCTTCAGATCGGGTGTTTATTGTGTTATATTGGAGCTTCAAAGTGTTCAACTGTTGAAGGAGATCAGCATTTCTATCTATACTGTGTTTTCTATCTATACTGTGTTTTCTATCTATGTTGTGAACTTTCTGTTCTAGTTTTTCACATTTTTAATGGGTCTTCTTTTTCTTGTGTGATGGGGAAGCCATGATACAGCCTATCATTTATGTTTTAAGAGCTTCCCAGACATACTTCATTATCTACATTTATTTCCAGAAACATGTCTATATGTGTGTTGAAATATGAGGTAAACTCTTTATCTCCAAGTAGCATTGTGTTGAATCGCCTTGTCTTTGTTATTGGCATAGGAGGTTTGAGCTTAAACGTGAAGGACAATGGTCTATTTTCTAAATCCAGAACCACAACCTGCTCCCTTGTCCCCTAACCTGGTCTCAGAGCATTTCATATTATTCTGTATGTAAATCCGAGACACACCATTTAGTATGATATGTTATGTTTGGGGCGGCAGGGTAGCCTAGTGGTTAGAGCGTTGGACTAGTAACCGAAAGGTTGCAAGTTTGACTCCCCGAGCTGACAAGGTACAAATCTGTTGTTCTGCCCCTGAACAAGGCAGTTAACCCACTGTTCCTAGGCTGTCTTTGAAAATAAGAATTTGTTCTTAACTGACTTGCCTAGTTAAATAAAGGTTAAATAAATAAATGTTTGGTATGGTTAAGACAAAAGGAGAGAGGTTGGTCGCGGTGGGTAGGTGTGAGCATCTAGCAACTACAGACAACTTTGGCTAATTAGCAACCTTTCAACTACTTAATACTTTTAAGCTACATTGCAACTACTTAGCATGTTAGCTAACCCTTCCCCTAACCCTTAACCCTTTAGCTAACCCTTCCCCTAACCCTTAACCCTTTAGCTAACCCTTCCCCTAACCCTTAACCCTTTAGCTAACCCTTCCCCTAACCCTTTAGCTAACCCTTCCCCTAACCCTTAACCCTTTAGCTAACCCTTCCCCTAACCCTTAACCCTTTAGCTAACCCTTCCCCTAACCCTTTAGCTAACCCTTCCCTTAACCCTTTAGCTAACCCTTCCCCTAACCCTTAACCCTTTAGCTAACCCTTCCCCTAACCCTTAACCCTTTAGCTAACCCTTCCCCTAACCCTTAACCCTTTAGCTAACCCTTCCCCTAACCCTTTAGCTAACCCTTCCCTTAACCCTTTAGCTAACCCTTCCCTTAACCCTTTAGCTAACCCTTCCCCTAACCCTTAACCCTTAGCTAACCCTTCCCTTAACCCTTTAGCTAACCCTTCCCCTAACCCTTAACCCTTTAGCTAACCCTTCCCTTAACCTTAACCCTTTAGCTAACCCTTCCCTTAACCCTTAACCCTTTAGCTAACCCTTCCCTTAACCCTTAACCCTTTAGCTAACCCTTCCCTTAACCCTTAACCCTTTAGCTAACCCTTCCCATAACCCTTAACCCTTTAGCTAACCCTTCCCCTAACCCTTAACCCTTTAGCTAACCCTTCCCCTAACCCTTAACCCTTTAGCTAACCCTTCCCCTAACCCTTAACCCTTTAGCTAACCCTTCCCTTAACCCTTAACCCTTTAGCTAACCCTTCCCCTAACCCTTAACCCTTTAGCTAACCCTTCCCTTAACCCTTTAGCTAACCCTTCCCCTAACCTTAACCCTTTAGCTAACCCTTCCCCTAACCCTTAACCCTTTAGATAACCCTTCCCTTAACCCTTAACCCTTTAGCTAACCCTTCCCCTAACCCTTTAGCTAACCCTTCCCTTAACCCTTTAGCTAACCCTTCCCCTAACCCTTAACCCTTTAGCTAACCCTTCCCCTAACCCTTAACCCTTTAGCTAACCCTTCCCCTAACCCTTAACCCTTTAGCTAACCCTTCCCCTAACCCTTTAGCTAACCCTTCCCTTAACCCTTTAGCTAACCCTTCCCTTAACCCTTTAGCTAACCCTTCCCCTAACCCTTAACCCTTTAGCTAACCCTTCCCTTAACCCTTTAGCTAACCCTTCCCCTAACCCTTAACCCTTTAGCTAACCCTTCCCTTAACCCTTAACCCTTTAGCTAACCCTTCCCTTAACCCTTAACCCTTTAGCTAACCCTTCCCTTAACCCTTAACCCTTTAGCTAACCCTTCCCCTAACCCTTAACCCTTTAGCTAACCCTTCCCTTAACCCTTAACCCTTTAGATAACCCTTCCCCTAACCCTTAACCCTTTAGCTAACCCTTCCCCTAACCCTTAACCCTTTAGCTAACCCTTCCCTTAACTCTTTAGCTAACCCTTAACCCTTAACCCTTTAGCTAACCCTTCCCCTAACCCTTAACCCTTTAGCTAACCCTTCCCTTAACCCTTTAGCTAACCCTTCCCTTAACCCTTTAGCTAACCCTTCCCTTAACCCTTTAGCTAACCCTTCCTTAACCCTTAACCCTTTAGCTAACCCTTCCCCTAACCCTTAACCCTTTAGCTAACCCTTCCCCTAACCCTTAACCCTTTAGCTAACCCTTCCCTTAACCCTTTAGCTAACCCTTAACCCTTAACCCTTTAGCTAACCTTCCCCTAACCCTTAACCCTTTAGCTAACCCTTCCCAACCTTAACCCTTTAGCTAACCCTTCCCTTAACCCTTTAGCTAACCCTTCCCTTAACCCTTTAGCTAACCCCTTCCCTTAACTAACCCTTTAGCTAACCCTTCCCCTAACCCTTAACCCTTTAGCTAACCTTCCCCTAACCCTTAACCCTTTAGCTAACCCTTCCCCTAACCCTTAACCCTTTAGCTAACCCTTCCCCTAACCCTTAACCCTTTAGCTAACCCTTCCCCTAACCTTAACCCTTTAGCTAACCCTTCCCCTAACCCTTAACCCTTTAGCTAACCCTTCCCCTAACCCTAACCCTTTAGCTAACCCTTCCCTAACCCTTAACCCTTTAGCTAACCCTTCCCTTAACCCTTAACCCTTTAGCTAACCCTTCCCTTAACCCTTAACCCTTAGCTAACCCTTCCCTTAACCCTTAACCCTTTAGCTAACCCTTCCCCTAACCCTTAACCCTTTAGCTAACCCTTCCCTTAACCCTTAACCCTTTAGCTAACCCTTCCCTTAACCCTTAACCCTTTAGCTAACCCTTCCCCTAACCCTTAACCCTTTAGCTAACCCTTCCCTTAACCCTTAACCCTTTAGCTAACCCTTCCCCTAACCCTTAACCCTTTAGCTAACCCTTCCATTAACCCTTTAGCTAACCCTTCCCTTAACCCTTAACCCTTTAGCTAACCCTTCCCTTAACCCTTAACCCTTTAGCTAACCCTTCCCTTAACCCTTTAGCTAACCCTTCCCCTAACCCTTAACCCTTTAGCTAACCCTTCCCTTAACCCTTTAGCTAACCCTTCCCCTAACCCTTAACCCTTTAGCTAACCCTTCCCTTAACCCTTAATCCTTTAGCTAACCCTTCCCCTAACCCTTAACCCTTTAGCTAACCCTTCCCTTAACCCTTTAGCTAACCCTTCCCCTAACCCTTAACCCTTTAGCTAACCCTTCCCCTAACCCTTAACCCTTTAGCTAACCCTTCCCCTAACCCTTAACCCTTTAGCTAACCCTTCCCTTAACCCTTAACCCTTTAGCTAACCCTTCCCCTAACCCTTAACCCTTTAGCTAACCCTTCCCTTAACCCTTTAGCTAACCCTTCCCCTAACCCTTAACCCTTTAGCTAACCCTTCCCCTAACCCTTAACCCTTTAGCTAACCCTTCCCTTAACCCTTTAGCTAACCCTTCCCTTAACCCTTAACCCTTTAGCTAACCCTTCCCCTAACCTTAACCCTTTAGCTAACCCTTCCCTTAACCCTTAACCCTTTAGCTAACCCTTTCCCTTAACCCTTAACCCTTTAGCTAACCCTTCCCTTAACCCTTAACCCTTTAGCTAACCCTTCCCCTAACCCTTAACCCTTTAGCTAACCCTTCCCTTAACCCTTAACCCTTTAGCTAACCCTTCCCTTAACCCTTAACCCTTTAGATAACCCTTCCCTTAACCCTTTAGCTAACCCTTCCCTTAACCCTTAACCCTTTAGCTAACCCTTCCCCTAACCCTTAACCCTTTAGATAACCCTTCCCTTAACCCTTTAGCTAACCCTTCCCTTAACCCTTAACCCTTTAGCTAACCCTTCCCTTAACCTTAACCCTTTAGCTAACCCTTCCCTTAACCCTTAACCCTTTAGCTAACCCTTCCCCTAACCTTAACCCTTTAGCTAACCCTTCCCCTAACCCTTAACCCTTTAGCTAACCCTTCCCTTAACCCTTTAGCTAACCCTTCCCTTAACCCTTAACCCTTTAGCTAACCCTTCCCCTAACCTTAACCCTTTAGCTAACCCTTCCCCTAACCCTTAACCCTTTAGCTAACCCTTCCCTTAACCCTTAACCCTTTAGCTAACCCTTCCCCTAACCCTTAACCCTTTAGCTAACCCTTCCCTTAACCCTTTAGCTAACCCTTCCCTTAACCCTTAACCCTTTAGCTAACCCTTCCCCTAACCTTAACCCTTTAGCTAACCCTTCCCCTAACCCTTAACCCTTTAGCTAACCCTTCCCTTAACCCTTAACCCTTTAGCTAACCCTTCCCCTAACCCTTAACCCTTTAGCTAACCCTTCCCCTAACCCTTAACCCTTTTAGCTAACCCTTCCCCTAACCTTAACCCTTTAGCTAACCCTTCCCCTAACCCTTAACCCTTTTAGCTAACCCTTCCCCTAACCTTAACCCTTTAAGCTAACTCCTAAACTTAACCCTACCCTTAACCCTTTAGCTAACCCCTAGGCTGCATTCCAAACACTTAAAAGACACACCCTCAGCCCTCAAAATAAGTGGGCACTTCTGATGACGTATCATGACGTCTGATGAGTTGACACTTGCAGGGCAAGGGGCGAGGGAGCAATTAATTAATTTTAAATGGACCGCCCTTGAACCGCCCGGATATTCATCGGTAGTTCGTCCCACGGTTGTGTTTTCATCATGGAACCACCGGTAGCTGTTGTATGTGCTTTTATATGCGCAACAGTCAATTATGATTGTATTTTATATTTTGGCTAGAAGACAACGCATCAGCAGACATCGAATGTTAGCCATCCAATGATATCAGGTAAATCTAAAATTATATTAAGTGTGATGAGTGTGATGTCAGGGAAAGTTGTATGCGCTAGCTAAAATTTTCAAAAGCTAACCAAACCAAAACATAAATACTTTTACGCTACTTTTTTGTCCTGTCATTGTGCATTAGTAATAGTAGTACTGCAAGACTAAGTTTGTCTGTTGAAAATTGTGTACCATTTTGACATAATTATGTGGTTGAAATTTTGCAAAACAACAATTTAGTCATTTACTTTTTTTTGTATTTCCCACGTAGATTCCACGTCACAATACGTTAACAAATTACGTTCAAACAATGTTGATTTAACCAGTTTGTGCATAGTAGGACGTGTGTGTGTGTGTGTTTGTGTTTGTGTGACAGCAGAAGCGTCTGTTATTATGTCGCATAGTCCTGTCTAGCTAGCTCACAGAAACATCACAGCAGCACTTTTTTAATGACCAGCTACAGAGGATCTGAGAATCTGTCATTGACAATGTCGTAGTTGTTCAAATAAGAAGGATTACACACCAAGACATGTGGTCGGACCAGGGTGACCGAGCTTACACCCTAAATCATCATCACTTGTCATAGGCTGCTTGTTAAGAGTGTGCTGTATGTAAGGTAGAAATAGGCCTGTCGGATAGAGTGACTAACTCAGAGTCGAAGATCTGAAGGCTTTTATTGGAGAACCAGAAAAAACCAACAGATGGATGTGATTAAAAGTACATTTCATATCATCGTTAACCCACATTTGTTTTCTCTGGGCTAAACAGCAACAGAACTGTAAGCCCATGTTTGGTTACTCTGAGAAGCATAACATTAGAAGATTATAACAATGAACTGATGAAATTATAATAATGAACATGATAACATAGAAACTGTGGATTACAATTCTGTACGTAGCAATGCAACACCTGCTTGACCACGATAGCTGACATCAATCTATTTTAGATACCCAGAGACTATACCTGTCTCTCCTCTCTCTCTCTCTCTCTCTCTCTCTCTCTCTCTCTCTCTCTCTCTCTCTCTCTCTCTCTCTCTCATTCTCTCTCTCTCTCTCATTCTCTCTCTCGCTCTCACTCTCAATTCATTCAGTAGACTTTATTGACACGGCAAGTTAAATGACTTACATTGTCAAAGTACACATATAAGAACAATGGTGGGACCAACAGCCACTAAGGTATCAATAATAATAATAGCAGTAGTGGAAATGTGATTACAATAAACAGCAACTACAACAACAATATTAAGGAGAACTAGACGGCAACTGTACAAGTACAGTTGGTGGGGCTAGATAAAGCTCTTGGTGGGGCTAGATAAAGCTCTTGGTGGGGCTAGATAAAGCTCTTGGTGGGGCTAGATAAAGCTCTTGGTGGGGCTAGCTAAAGCTCTTGGTGGGGCTAGATAAAGCTCTTGGTGGGGCTAGCTAAAGCTCTTGGTGGGGCTAGCTAAAGCTCTTGGTGGGGCTAGCTAAAGCTCTTGGTGGGGCTAGCTAAAGCTCTTGGTGGGGCTAGATAAAGTTCTTGGTGGGGCTAGATAAAGCTCTTGGTGGGGCTAGATAAAGCTCTTGGTGGGGCTAGATAAAGCTCTTGGTGGGGCTAGCTAAAGCTCTTGGTGGGGCTAGATAAAGCTCTTGGTGGGGCTAGCTAAAGCTCTTGGTGGGGCTAGCTAAAGCTCTTGGTGGGGCTAGATAAAGCTCTTGGTGGGGCTAGCTAAAGCTCTTGGTGGGGCTAGCTAAAGCTCTTGGTGGGGCTAGCTAAAGCTCTTGGTGGTTCTAGATAAAGTTCTTGGTGGGGCTAGATAAAGCTCTTGGTGGGGCTAGATAAAGCTCTTGGTGGGGCTAGATAAAGCTCTTGGTGGGGCTAGATAAAGCTCTTGGTGGGGCTAGATAAAGCTCTTGGTGGGGCTAGATAAAGTTATTGGTGGGGCTAGATAAAGCTCTTGGTGGGGCTAGATAAAGTTATTGGTGGGGCTAGATAAAGCTCTTGGTGGGGCTAGATAAAGCTCTTGGTGGGGCTAGATAAAGCTCTTGGTGGGGCTAGATAAAGCTCTTGGTGGGGCTAGATACAGCTCTTGGTGGGCTAGATAAAGCTCTTGGTGGGGCTAGATAAAGCTCTTGGTGGGGCTAGATAAAGTTATTGGTGGGGCTAGATAAAGCTCTTGGTGGGGCTAGATAAAGTTCTTGGTGGGGCTAGATAAAGCTCTTGGTAGGGCTAGATAAAGCTCTTGGTGGGGCTAGATAAAGCTCTTGGTGGGGCTAGATACAGCTCTTGGTGGGGCTAGATACAGCTCTTGGTGGGGCTAGATAAAGCTCTTGGTGGGGCTAAACACAAACACACACACACGCACATTCTCATTACACACACACTGTAAAGGCGTTCTTCGTTTGTTGAAAGAGAGGACCGAAATGCAGCGTGGTGGTTAATCATGATCTTTAATTAAACAAATGACGGAACGATACATGAACTAACTTATAAATACAGAAAACAACAAACGGAACGTGAAACCTAATTACAGCCTATCTGGTGAAACTACACAGAGACAGGAACAATCACCCACGAAATACAAAGCGAACTCAGGCTACCTAAA
This sequence comes from Oncorhynchus kisutch, assembly GCF_002021735.2. NCBI lineage: Eukaryota > Metazoa > Chordata > Actinopteri > Salmoniformes > Salmonidae > Oncorhynchus > Oncorhynchus kisutch. The sequence goes on from NC_034191.2 coordinate 5,479,100, forward strand.
TACGGTTCCCAATCAGAGGCAACGAGAAGCACCTGACTGCTGATTGAGAACCGCCTCAGGCAGCCAAGCCTACACTCGACACACCCCTAATCAACCACAATCCCAATGCCTACAAAAAAAACAATACGACAACACAATAACCCATGTCACGCCCTGGCCTGAACAAATAATTAAAGAAAACACAAAATACTAAGACCAAGGCGTGACAGAACCCCCCCCCCCTAAGGTGCGGACTCCCGGACGCACCTCAAAACCATAGGGAGGGTCCGGGTGGGCGTCTGTCCATGGTGGCGGCTCCGGCTCGGGACGTGGACCCCACTCCATAAATGTCATAGTTCCTCCCCTTCGCGTCCTGGGATAATCCACCCTCGCCGCCGACCATGGCCTAATAGTCCTCACCCAGAACCCCACAGAACTGAGGAGCAGCTCGTGACTGAGGGGCATCTCGGGACTGAGGGACAGCTCGGGACTGAGGGGCAGCTCGGGACTGAGGGGCAGCTCGGGACTGAGGCAGCTCGGGACTGAGGGGCAGCTCGGGACTGAGGGGCAGCTCGGGACTGAGGGGCAGCTCGGGACTGAGGGGCAGCCCGGAACTGAGGGGCAGCCCGGAACTGAGGGGAAGCCCAGTACTGAGAGGAAGCCCAGTACTGAGAGGAAGCCCAGTACTGAGATGAAGCTCAGGTAGGTAGTAGGCTCCGGTAGATCCTGGCTGGCTGGCGGATCTGGAAGATTCAGGTTGACTAGCAGATCTGGAAGATTCTGGTTGACTGGCGGATCTAGCTGCTCTATGCAGACTGACAGCTCTGACTGCTCCATGCAGGCTGACAGCTCCTTGCAGACTGACAGCTCCTTGCAGACTGACCGCTCCTTGCAGACTGACAGCTCCCTGCAGACTGGCAGCTCCTTGCAAACTGACAGCTCTGACTGCTCCATGCAGGCTGACAGCTCCTTGCAGACTGGCAGCTCCTTGCAGACTGGCAGCTCCTTGCAGACTGGCAGCTCCTTGCAGACTGACAGCTCTGGCTGCTTCATGCAGGCTGACAGCTCCTTGCAGACTGGCAGCTCCTTGCAGACTGGCAGCTCCTTGCAGACTGGCATCTCCATGCAGGCTGACAGCTCCTTGCAGACTGGCAGCTCCTTGCAGACTGGCAGCTCCTTGCAGACTGACAGCTCCTTGCAGACTGGCAGCTCCTTGCAGACTGGCAGCTCTGGCTGCTTCATGCAGACTGACAGCTCTGACTGCTCCATGCAGGCAGACAGCTCCTTGCAAACTGGCAGCTCCTTGCAGACTGACAGCTCCTTGCAGACTGACAGCTCCCTGCAGACTGGCAGCTCCTTGCAGACTGACAGCTCTGACTGCTCCATGCTGGCTGACAGCTCCTTGCAGACTGACAGCTCCTTGCAGACTGACAGCTCCTTGCAGACTGGCAGCTCCTTGCAGACTGACAGCTCTGGCTGCTTCATGCAGGCTGACAGCTCTGGCTGCTCCATGCAGACTGACAGCTCTGGCTGCTCCATGCAGACTGACATCTCTGGCTGCTCCATGCAGACTGACATCTCTAACTGCTCCATGCAGACTGACAGCACCCTGCAGACTGGCAGCTCAGGCTGCTTCAAACAGGCAGGAGGCTCCGGCAGCGCTGTAGAGAAGAAAGGCTCTGATAGCGCTGAACAGGCGGGAGACTCCGACAGCGCAGGAGAGGAGGAAAACGCTGGCTGCGCTGAACAGACAGGAGACTCCGACAGCGCAGGAGGGAAGGAAGGCTCTGGCTGTGCTGAACAGGCGGGAGACTCCGACAGAGCAGGAGAGGCGAGGCGCACTGTAGGCCTGATGCGTGGTGCGGGCACTGGTGATACTGGAGCGAGGACACGCACAGGAAGCCTGGTGCGGGGAGCTGCTACCGGAGGACTCGAGTGTGGAGGTGGCACAGGATGTGCAAGGCTAGGGATGTGCACAGGAGGCCTGGTGCGTGAGGCTGACTAACACGCACCTCAGGACGAGTATGGAGCGCTAACTCAGGTGCCATCAAATCCCCGACACGATCCGTCGGACGAATATGGTATCTATAGCACCAAGCTAGCAACTCCCTCATTACTCTCCACTCCACTTTCCCCATTAACTCCTTCACAGTCTCATCTTCGCTCACCTCTAACACTGGCTCTGGTTCTGGTCTCCTCCTTGGCTCCTCACGATAAACAAGGAGAGTTGGCTCAGGTCCATCTCCTGACTCAGCCACTCTCCCTCTGAGCCCCCCCCCAATAGATTTTTTGGGGTGACTCTCGGGTTTGCGCCGCCGTGTCTGTTTCTCCAACTCCATTCGCCTATAGCCTTCTTCGCACTGCTCCAGCGAATCCCATGCGGGCTCCTGCACTCTCTCTGGGTCGGCCGCCCACCTGTCGATTTCTTCCCACGTCGTATACTCCATGCCATTGCTGTCCATAATGTCCTCCTTTCGCTTTTCCTGCGGTCGCTGCCTGTAACCACGCCGCTCGGTCCGTGTGTGGTGGGTGATTCTGTAAGCGTTCTTCGTTTGTTGAAAGAGAGGACCGAAATGCAGCGTGGTGGTTAATCATGATCTTTAATTAAACAAATGACGGAACGATACATGAACTAACTTATAAATACAGAAAACAACAAACGGAACGTGAAACCTAATTACAGCCTATCTGGTGAAACTACACAGAGACAGGAACAATCACCCACGAAATACAAAGCGAACTCAGGCTACCTAAATACGGTTCCCAATCAGAGGCAACGAGAAGCACCTGACTGCTGATTGAGAACCGCCTCAGGCAGCCAAGCCTACACTCGACACACCCCTAATCAACCACAATCCCAATGCCTACAAAAAAAACTATACGACAACACAATAACCCATGTCACACCCTGGCCTGAACAAATAATTAAAGAAAACACAAAATACTAAGACCAAGGCGTGACACACACGTCCTACTATGCACAAACTGGTTAAATCAACATTGTTTGAACGTAATTTGTTAACGTATTGTGACGTGGAATCTATGTGGAAAATACATTGGATTTGAAAAAAAGTAAATGAATTAACCAGCTTGGTCTAGTTCTCTGCTACTCAAATCGGTGCTATCTTCTAACAACAGCTGTCTGTGTCATTATTGAAGTGCCAAAATGAAACAGTTGATAGGATACTCACTGACACCGAGGGCCAAAATAATGAGGAGAGAGAAGAGAGTCACTACAATCACACAACTTCTGACCACATCTAGTGTCCACAACAACACAATTACATACCACAACCTTACAACTTCTGACCTGAACAGCACAGCTTCTGACCTGAATCGCACAACTTCTGACCACAACAGGTCAGAAGCTGTGCTGTTCAGGTCAGAAGTTGTAAGGTTGTGGTATGTAATTGTGTTATCAACTGTTCCATTTTGGCACTTCAATAATGACAAGCTGTTGTTAGAAGATAGCACCGATTTGAGTAGCAGAGAACTAGACCAAGCTGGTTAGCTTTTTAATCCTTTGTCTACATGGTTGCAAAGTGGAATTATTAGCTGATTTGTGTCAAAAGTTGCATGATTTCCCTTACAGAGAATGTCAGTTGGAAGTGATGATGTCACAAGCGCTTTAGATTCTTGAGAAATCCCATGAAAGCGGATGGAGGACATGAAAGTGAATAAGGGAAAAAAAAAGGTATAACAGATATCAAAAAGTTGTGTACAGGCAACGCGATCGAGACCGTTCTGGGATTTTTGAAGTTGGAACGGCATTTCTAAGTTTAAACGGTGTAGGAAGTCTCTCTTCTCTCTCCTCATCACTTGGCCTTCTGTGACTGAGAGAATCCTAGCAACGGTTCCGTTTTGGAATCTCAGTATTGACACAGAGAGCTTTTAGCAAAGAGCAGGCGAGGGGTTACTTCAATCGCTCTCCCTCGAGAATGGTAATCCCGATTTTTTTTATTTTTTTTATTTTTTTAGGTTTCCGCTTTTGACAAGCAGAGAAGTAGAGGAAGATTTTAATCCAAATGTTTGTTTTAGTGGTCAAAATGATAGTTTTTTTGGAAAGGAAGGGATTTCCTTCCTTCTGACATGATTTACAGACGCTTGAAAGACAGGCGATGGGTTACAAAAACGTCTCTAGTTACCGATTGGTAGCCCCGATTTGAAATCCAACTTTTTCTCAGAAAAGCAGAGATGTACGGGAAGATTTCAAACAATAAATGTTTTCTTTAAAATGTTGTGAAAGGGGTCAAAATGGCAGCTGTTAAAAGGAACGTTTGAAAAACACGTGGTAATGCTGTTACAAAAACTGCTGTACCGTATGTTCCGTAGTGAATCATTTGATTCCACTAACAGCTTTGAATAGCAGAGAAGTAGACGAATATCCCATATGCTCTAACGTTTTGTCTAACTTGTTGCGGTATTGGCCAAAACGGACGTTGTTTGCCAAAATGTTACAGAAAATGATGTTGATTCGGTTACTTAAACTGCTGTAACTTTTGATGCAAATATTATTTTTGGTTCAAATGCCAGATTTGAGTAGTTTGCAAAGTCAAATTATTATCTGATTTGCGTCAAGAGTTTTATGATTTCAGCTCGAAAATGAGAGTTAGAAGTGATGATGTCACAATGGGAACCGTTTAGAATTTTGACAAATCCCATGTTGGAGGGATGGAGTAAAAAAAGACGACAGAAATGTGAATAACGCAAAAAGTATAGCAGATATCAAAAAGTTGTACACAAGCAACTCGATCCAGACCATTCCGCACGTTCTGAAGTTGGAATGGTGTTTCTAGCATAAATGTTGTAGGAGGAGTAATAATAAGAAGTATGTTGAATATCTAAGCTGGGGCTGCTAACGCTATCCCCACCAATAATAATACATTAAAGAAATAGTAGTAGACCAGTCTCAACCTGACTGAGAAGACACAGGACATGGTAGTAGACCAGTCTCAACCTGACTGAGAAGACACAGGACATGGTAGTGGACCAGTCTCAACCTGACTGAGAAGACACAGGACATGGTAGTAGACCAGTCTCAACCTGACTGAGAAGACACAGGACATGGTAGTAGACCAGTCTCAACCTGACTGAGAAGACACAGGACATGGTAGTAGACCAGTCTCAACCTGACTGAGAAGACACAGGACATGGTAGTGGACCAGTCTCAACCTGACTGAGAAGACACAGGACATGGTAGTGGACCAGTCTCAACCTGACTGAGAAGACACAGCACATGGTAGTGGACCAGTCTCAACCTGACTGAGAAGACACAGCACATGGTAGTGGACCAGTCTCAACCTGACTGAGAAGACACAGGACATGGTAGTGGACCAGTCTCAACCTGACTGAGAAGACACAGGACATGGTAGTGGACCAGTCTCAACCTGACTGAGAAGACACAGGACATGGTAGTGGACCAGTCTCAACCTGACTGAGAAGACACAGGACATGGTAGTAGACCAGTCTCAACCTGACTGAGAAGACACAGGACATGGTAGTAGACCAGTCTCAACCTGACTGAGAAGACACAGGACATGGTAGTAGACCAGTCTCAACCTGACTGAGAAGACACAGGACATGGTAGTAGACCAGTCTCAACCTGACTGAGAAGACACAGGACATGGTAGTGGACCAGTCTCAACCTGACTGAGAAGACACAGGACATGGTAGTGGACCAGTCTCAACCTGACTGAGAAGACACAGGACATGGTAGTGGACCAGTCTCAACCTGACTGAGAAGACACAGGACATGGTAGTGGACCAGTCTCAACCTGACTGAGAAGACACAGGACATGGTAGTAGACCAGTCTCAACCTGACTGAGAAGACACAGGACATGGTAGTGGACCAGTCTCAACCTGACTGAGAAGACACAGGACATGGTAGTGGACCAGTCTCAACCTGACTGAGAAGACACAGGACATGGTAGTAGACCAGTCTCAACCTGACTGAGAAGACACAGGACATGGTAGTGGCCCAGTCTCAACCTGACTGAGAAGACACAGGACATGGTAGTAGACCAGTCTCAACCTGACTGAGAAGACACAGGACATGGTAGTGGACCAGTCTCAACCTGACTGAGAAGACACAGGACATGGTAGTGGACCAGTCTCAACCTGACTGAGAAGACACAGGACATGGTAGTGGACCAGTCTCAACCTGACTGAGAAGACACAGCACATGGTAGTAGACCAGTCTCAACCTGACTGAGAAGACACAGGACATGGTAGTGGACCAGTCTCAACCTGACTGAGAAGACACAGGACATGGTAGTAGACCAGTCTCAACCTGACTGAGAAGACACAGGACATGGTAGTAGACCAGTCTCAACCTGACTGAGAAGACACAGGACATGGTAGTGGACCAGTCTCAACCTGACTGAGAAGACACAGGACATGGTAGTAGACCAGTCTCAACCTGACTGAGAAGACACAGGACATGGTAGTGGACCAGTCTCAACCTGACTGAGAAGACACAGGACATGGTAGTGGACCAGTCTCAACCTGACTGAGAAGACACATCACATGGTAGTAGACCAGTCTCAACCTGACTGAGAAGACACAGGACATGGTAGTGGACCAGTCTCAACCTGACTGAGAAGACACAGGACATGGTAGTGGACCAGTCTCAACCTGACTGAGAAGACACAGCACATGGTAGTGGACCAGTCTCAACCTGACTGAGAAGACACAGGACATGGTAGTAGACCAGTCTCAACCTGACTGAGAAGACACAGGACATGGTAGTGGACCAGTCTCAACCTGACTGAGAAGACACAGGACATGGTAGTAGACCAGTCTCAACCTGACTGAGAAGACACAGGACATGGTAGTAGACCAGTCTCAACCTGACTGAGAAGACACAGGACATGGTAGTAGACCAGTCTCAACCTGACTGAGAAGACACAGCACATGGTAGTGGACCAGTCTCAACCTGACTGAGAAGACACAGCACATGGTAGTGGACCAGTCTCAACCTGACTGAGAAGACACAAGACATGGTAGTGGACCAGTCTCAACCTGACTGAGAAGACACAGGACATGGTAGTGGACCAGTCTCAACCTGACTGAGAAGACACAGGACATGGTAGTGGACCAGTCTCAACCTGACTGAGAAGACACAGCACATGGTAGTGGACCAGTCTCAACCTGACTGAGAAGACACAGGACATGGTAGTGGACCAGTCTCAACCTGACTGAGAAGACACAGGACATGGTAGTAGACCAGTCTCAACCTGACTGAGAAGACACAGGACATGGTAGTAGACCAGTCTCAACCTGACTGAGAAGACACATGACATGGTAGTGGACCAGTCTCAACCTGACTGAGAAGACACAGGACATGGTAGTAGACCAGTCTCAACCTGACTGAGAAGACACAGGACATGGTAGTAGACCAGTCTCAACCTGACTGAGAAGACACATGACATGGTAGTAGACCAGTCTCAACCTGACTGAGAAGACACAGGACATGGTAGTAGACCAGTCTCAACCTGACTGAGAAGACACAGGACATGGTAGTGGACCAGTCTCAACCTGACTGAGAAGACACAGGACATGGTAGTAGACCAGTCTCAACCTGACTGAGAAGACACAGGACATGGTAGTGGACCAGTCTCAACCTGACTGAGAAGACACAGCACATGGTAGTGGACCAGTCTCAACCTGACTGAGAAGAGACAGAACATGGTAGTAGACCAGTCTCAACCTGACTGAGAAGACACAGGACATGGTAGTAGACCAGTCTCAACCTGACTGAGAAGAGACAGGACATGGTAGTAGACCAGTCTCAACCTGACTGAGAAGACACAGGACATGGTAGTGGACCAGTCTCAACCTGACTGAGAAGAGACAGGACATGGTAGTAGACAAGTCTCAACCTGACTGAGAAGACACAGGACATGGTAGTAGACCAGTCTCAACCTGACTGAGAAGAGACAGGACATGGTAGTAGACCAGTCTCAACCTGACTGAGAAGACACAGGACATGGTGGTAGACCAGTCTCAACCTGACTGAGAAGAGACAGGACATGGTATGAAAGCCAAAACAAAACTAAATGGGAAATATGATTGACATTACATTGCACTTTTTACTGGCTGTCCCTCAGATTGTGGCAGGAGGAGACATGTTTGGCTTTTCACCCAATAAATATTTGATATTTGTCATCTGTGTACAGCAGACACTTGATTTAAAATATATATATATATTTCACCTTTATTTAACCAGGTAGGCCAGTTGAGAACAAGTTCTCATTTACAACTGCGACCTGGACAAGATAAAGCAAAGCAGTTCGACACAACACAGAGTTACACATGGAATAAACAAACAAACAGCCAATAATACAGTAGAAAAAGTCTATATACAGTGTGTGCAAATGAGGTAAGGCAATAAATAAATCTCTCTTATCTCTTTCTCTCTTATTTCTCTCTCTAACATCAATCTACTGTAGTGCAAACCTGTCATCAAGGGTGGCTACTTATAAGAATCTCAAATATATTAGTTAAACATTTTTGGGTTATTACATGATTACATATGTGTTATTTCATAGTGTTGATGTCTTCACTATTATTCTACAATGTAGAAAATAGTACAAATAAAGACAAACCCTGGAATCAGTAGGTGTGTCCAAACTGTTGACTGGTACTGTATATATGATCATTACAAATCTTAGAATCAGCTATTAACACTACCAGAACCCACTGGATTCTCCAAATAAATTGGATGAGCTACAGAACAAAATACAACCCTCCAACCCAAAAAGGCCTGTGGTGTTGATGATATACTAAACAAAATGATCAAAAATACAGACCACAAATTCAAATAGGTTATTCTTAAACTCTTCATCATCCCCAGCTCTGGTATTTTCCCAAAAATTTGGAACCAATGTCTGGTCACCCCAATCCACTAAAGTGGAGACAAATTTGACCCCAATAATTACTGTGGTATCTGTGTCAACAGCAAAATCCCTGAGAAATCATCTGCAGTATCATTAGCAGAAGACTCCAACATTTCATCAGTGAAAACAATGACCAATTGGCTTCTTACCTAAAATACCGTATGACAGACCACGTATTCACCCTGCATACCCTTATTGACAAACAAACACACACAAAAAGCCAAAAAAAGCCTTTGACTCAACTTGGCATGAGGGTCTGCTATACAAATTGATGGAAAGCGGTGTTGGGGGAAAAACATAACATTACAAAATCAATGTACACAAACAACAAGTGTGTAGATAAAATTGGCAATAAACACACACATTTCTTTCCTCAGGGCCGTGGGGTGAGACAGGGAGGCAGCTTAATCCCGACCCACTTCAACATTTATATCAATGAATTGACCTGGGCACTAAAACAGTCTGCAGCACCCGGCCTCACCCTCCTGGACTTGGAAATCAAATGTCTCCCGTTTGCAGATGGTCTGATGCTTCTCTCCCCAACCAAGGAGGGCCTACAGCAAAATTCAGAAAAGAGCTGTTAAATTCTACACACACCTAAAAGGAAGTGATGCCCAAATATTCCACTACAAAGCCGTCACCTACAGAGACATGAACCTAGAGTAGAGTCCCCTCTGCCAGTTGGTTCTGGGGCTCTGTTCACAAACACAAACAGACCCCACAGAGCCCCAGGACAGCAACACAATTAAACCCAAACAAATTATCAGAAAGCTAAATTATAACTATTTGATACACTGGAAAGAGTCAACGGAAAAACTGAGCAAATTGGAACGCTAACTGACCCTAAACAGAGAGTACACAGTGGCAGAATACCTGACCACCGTGACTGACCCTAAACAGAGAGTACACAGTGGCAGAATACCTGACCACCGTGACTGACCCTAAACAGAGAGTACACAGTGGCAGAATACCTGACCACCGTGACTGACACTAAACAGAGAGTACACAGTGGCAGAATACCTGACCACCGTGACTGACCCAAAACAGAGAGTACACAGTGGCAAAATCCCTGACCACCGTGACTGACCCTAAACAGAGAGTACACAGTGGCAGAATACCTGACCACCGTGACTGACCCTAAACAGAGAGTACACAGTGGCAGAATACCTGACCACCGTGACTGACCCTAAACAGAGAGTACACAGTGGCAGAATACCTGACCACCGTGACTGACCCTAAACAGAGAGTACACAGTGGCAGAATACCTGACCACCGTGACTGACCCTAAACAGAGAGTACACAGTGGCAGAATACCTGACCACCGTGACTGACCCTAAACAGAGAGTACACAGTGGCAGAATACCTGACCACCGTGACTGACCCAAAACAGAGAGTACACAGTGGCAGAATACCTGACCACCGTGACTGACCCTAAACAGAGAGTACACAGTGGCAGAATACCTGACCACCGTGACTGACCCAAAACAGAGAGTACACAGTGGCAGAATACCTGACCACCGTGACTGACCCTAAACAGAGAGTACACAGTGGCAGAATACCTGACCACCGTGACTGACCCAAAACAGAGAGTACACAGTGGCAGAATACCTGACCACCGTGACTGACCCTAAACAGAGAGTACACAGTGGCAGAATACCTGACCACCGTGACTGACCCTAAACAGAGAGTACACAGTGGCAGAATACCTGACCACCGTGACTGACCCAAAACAGAGAGTACACAGTGGCAGAATACCTGACCACCGTGACTGACCCTAAACAGAGAGTACACAGTGGCAGAATACCTGACCACCGTGACTGACCCTAAACAGAGAGTGGCAGAATACCTGACCACCGTGACTGACTCTAAACAGAGAGTGGCAGAATACCTGACCACCGTGACTGACCCTAAACAGAGAGTACATAGTGGCAGAATACCTGACCACCGTGACTGACCCTAAACAGAGAGTACACAGTGGCAGAATACCTGACCACCGTGACTGACCCTAAACAGAGAGTACACAGTGGCAGAATACCTGACCACCGTGACTGACCCTAAACAGAGAGTACACAGTGGCAGAATACCTGACCACCGTGACTGACCCTAAACAGAGAGTACACAGTGGCAGAATACCTGACCACCGTGACTGACCCTAAACAGAGAGTACACAGTGGCAGAATACCTGACCACCGTGACTGACCCTAAACAGAGAGTACACAGTGGCAGAATACCTGACCACCGTGACTGACCCTAAACAGAGAGTACACAGTGGCAGAATACCTGACCACCGTGACTGACCCTAAACAGAGAGTACACAGTGGCAGAATACCTGACCACCGTGACTGACCCTAAACAGAGAGTACACAGTGGCAGAATACCTGACCACCGTGACTGACCCTAAACAGAGAGTACACAGTGGCAGAATACCTGACCACCGTGACTGACCCTAAACAGAGAGTACACAGTGGCAGAATACCTGACCACCGTGACTGACCCTAAACAGAGAGTACACAGTGGCAGAATACCTGACCACCGTGACTGACCCTAAACAGAGAGTACACAGTGGCAGAATACCTGACCACCGTGACTGACCCTAAACAGAGAGTACACAGTGGCAGAATACCTGACCACCGTGACTGACCCTAAACAGAGAGTACACAGTGACAGAATACCTGACCACCGTGACTGACCCTAAACAGAGAGTACACAGTGGCAGAATACCTGACCACCGTGACTGGCCCAAAACAGAGAGTACACAGTGGCAGAATACCTGACCACCGTGACTGACCCTAAACAGAGAGTACACAGTGGCAGAATACCTGACCACCGTGACTGACCCTAAACAGAGAGTACACAGTGGCAGAATACCTGACCACCGTGACTGACCCTAAACAGAGAGTACACAGTGGCAGAATACCTGACCACCGTGACTGACCCTAAACAGAGAGTACACAGTGGCAGAATACCTGACCACCGTGACTGACCCTAAACAGAGAGTACACAGTGGCAGAATACCTGACCACCGTGACTGACCCTAAACAGAGAGTGGCAGAATACCTGACCACCGTGACTGACCCTAAACAGAGAGTACATAGTGGCAGAATACCTGACCACCGTGACTGACCCTAAACAGAGAGTACACAGTGGCAGAATACCTGACCACCGTGACTGACCCTAAACAGAGAGTACACAGTGGCAGAATACCTGACCACCGTGACTGACCCTAAACAGAGAGTACACAGTGGCAGAATACCTGACCACCGTGACTGACCCTAAACAGAGAGTACACAGTGGCAGAATACCTGACCACCGTGACTGACCCTAAACAGAGAGTACACAGTGGCAGAATACCTGACCACCGTGACTGACCCTAAACAGAGAGTACACAGTGGCAGAATACCTGACCACCGTGACTGACCCTAAACAGAGAGTACACAGTGGCAGAATACCTGACCACCGTGACTGACCCTAAACAGAGAGTACACAGTGGCAGAATACCTGACCACCGTGACTGACCCTAAACAGAGAGTACACAGTGGCAGAATACCTGACCACCGTGACTGACCCTAAACAGAGAGTACACAGTGGCAGAATACCTGACCACCGTGACTGACCCTAAACAGAGAGTACACAGTGGCAGAATCCCTGACCACCGTGACTGACCCTAAACAGAGAGTACACAGTGGCAGAATACCTGACCACCGTGACTGACCCAAAACAGAGAGTACACAGTTGCAGAATCCCTGACCACCGTGACTGACCCAAAACAGAGAGTACACAGTGGCAGAATACCTGACCACCGTGACTGACCCTAAACAGAGAGTACACAGTGGCAGAATACCTGACCACCGTGACTGACCCTAAACAGAGAGTGGCAGAATACCTGACCACCGTGACTGACCCTAAACAGAGAGTGGCAGAATACCTGACCACCGTGACTGACCCTAAACAGAGAGTGGCAGAATACCTGACCACCGTGACTGACCCTAAACAGAGAGTGGCAGAATACCTGACCACCGTGACTGACCCTAATTTAAGAAAATCCTTGACTATGTTTGGTTTAATTTATCTGGTTAGGAACAAAGTGCAAACACACTATCCAAACACAATGAACAAATAATCATGCGATGCATTGCAGCTTCAACACCCATGGTTTTAATTCAAATAAATATGAGTTAAATGTATATTTTAGGATTTCTTTGGCATCTCATAACTAAAACAGTCATGAGTATATTGAGTGTTTATTTTGATGGTAAATTAAAAACCAAAATAAATTCTTAAATGGACTTTCATGGAAACGAAAGGAAAGAAAGAAATACATCAATTTAAAAAAAATGTTATAATCATATTTGTACATTTGATCATAATTACAAAACAGATGTCAGTTTAATTAATCAATTAGATGCACAAAGCAAACCTCATACATACAGTGGGGCAAAAAGAGTATTTCGTCAGCCACCAATTGTGCAAGTTCTCCCACTTAAAAAGATGAGAGAGGTCTGTAATTTTCATCATAGGTACACTTCAACTATGACAGAGAAAATGAGAAGAAAAAAAATCCAGAAAAGGATTTGACCCAAGTTAAACAATTTAAAGGCAATGCTACCAAATACTAATTTAGTGTATGTAAACTTCTGACCCAAATAAATCATTCTCTCTACTATTATTCTGTCATTTCACATTCTTAAAATAAAATGGTGATCCTAACTGACCTAAAACAGGGCATTTTTACTAGGATTAAATTACGGGAATTGTGAAAAACTGAGTTTAAACGTATTTGACTAAGGTGTACTGTATGTAAACTTCCGACTTCAACTGTACCAGTTAGGATCTTGTTAAAAATACTTGAATCTGTTATAGAACCCATCTCCCTTCATGGTTGTGAGGTCTGGGGTCTGCTCACCAGCCAAGGAGTCACAAAATGGGACAAACACCAAATTGAGACCCTGCATGCAGAACTCTACAAAAATATCCTCCGTGTACAACGTAAAACACCAAATAATGTATGCAGAGCAGAATTAGACCGAGACCCACTAATTATCAAAATCCAGAGACATTAAATTCTACAACCACCTAGAAGGAAGCGATTCCCAAACCTTCGATAACAAAGCCATCACCTACAGAGAGATGAACCTGGAGAAGAGTCCCCTAAGCAAGCTGGTCCTAGGGCTCTGTTCACAAACACAAATACACCCCTCAGAGCCCCAGGACAGCAACACAATTAGACCCAACCAAATCATGAGAAAACAAAAAGATAATTACTTTACACATTGGAAAGAATGAACAAAAAAACTGAGTAAACTAGAATGCTATTTTGCCTTAAACGGAGAGAATACCTGACCACCGTGACTGACTTAAACTTAAGGACATTTTTGACTTTGACCCAATTTTGATAACCTCTCATATCTACTGGGTGAAATACCACAGTGTGACATCACAGCAGCAATATTTGTGACCTGTTGCCACAAGAAAAGGGCAACCAGTGAAGAACACACACCATTGTAAATACAACCCATATTTATGTTTATTTATTTTCCCTTTTGTACTTTAGCCATTTGCACATCGTTACAACACTGTGAATATACATAATATGACATTTGTAATTTATTATTTGTCTTTATTATTTTGGAACTTCTGTGAGTGTTTACTGTTTATTTTTATTGTTTATTTCACTTTTGTATATTATCTACTTCACTTGCTTTGGCAATGTTAACATATGTTTCCCATGCCAATAAAGCCCTTGAATTGAACTGAATTGAGAGAGAGATGGCATTCTGAATGGGGTTGGACTAGAGCTGGTGGGACTTGTTGATCGTGTTTTAATGTGATGTTGTTTTTCTGTGTTGTTCTTCAGAAAGCTCTTTCCATTTGAGACCTCTCCTCCCCCTCATCTCCTCTCTTCCTCACCTCCCCTCCTCCACCCCTCCCCCTCCACCTCTTCTCTCCCCCTCCACCTCTTCTCCTCCCCCCTCCACCTCTTCTCTCCCCCTTCCACCTCTTCTCCTCCCCCCTCCACCTCTTCTCTCCCCCCTCCACCTCTCCTCCTCCCCCCTCCACCTCTTCTCTCCCCCTCCACCTCTTCTCTCCCCCCTCCACCTCTTCTCTCCCCCTCCACCTCTTCTCTCCCCCTCCACCTCTTCTCTCCCCCCTCCACCTCTTCTCTCCCCCTCCACCTCTTCTCTCCCCCCTCCACCTCTTCTCTCCCCCTCCACCTCTTCTCTCCCCCCTCCACCTCTTCTCCTCCCCCCTCCACAACACCATCAGTCAGTCAGTAATACACAGTTTATGTACCAAATTCATTTAAACTCCATTTTTCACAATTCCTGACATTGAATCCTAGTAAAAAATGCCCTGTCTTAGGTCAGTTAGGATCACCACATTATTTTAAGAATGTGAAATGTCATAATAATAGTAGAGAGAATGACTTATTATTTCAGCTTTAATTTGTTTCATCACATTCCTGCAACGGCTGTTTGAAGAAGAGGACCACGGTGCAGCGTGGTACGTGTTCTGGATTTTTTTATAAAACTGAACTTTAGAACAAAAGATAACAAAGCGAAACAGTTCTGTCTGGTGCAGAAACACACAAAACAGAAAACAACTACCCACAAAACACAGGTGGGAAAAGGGCTGCCTATGTATGGTTCTCAATCAGAGACAACGATAGACAGCTGCCTCTGATTGGGAACCATACCCGGCCAAACACACAGAAATAGAAAACATAGAACACAAAAGATAGAATGCCCACTTCAACTCACGCCCTGACCAAACCAAAACAGGTCAGGACGTGACAATTCCCAGTGGGTCAGAAGTTTACATACACTCAATTAGCATTTGGTAGTATTGCCTTGAAATTGTTTAACTTGGGTCAAACGTTTTGGGTAGCCTCCACAAGCTTCCCACAAAAAAATTGGGTGAATTTTGGCCCATTCCTCCTGACAAAGCTGGTGTAACTGAGTCAGGTTTGTAGGCCTCCTTGCTCGCACACGCTTCTTCAGTTCTGCCCACAAATTTTCTATGGGAATGAGGTCAGGGCTTTGTGACAGCCACTCCAATACCTTGACGTTGTTGTCCTTAAGCCATTTTGCCACAACTTTGGAAGTGTGCTTGGGGTCATTGTCCATTTGGAAGACCCACTTGCGACAAAGTTTTAACTTCCTGACTGATGTCTTGACATGTTGCTTCAATATATCCACATAATTTTCCTTCCTCATGATGCCATCTATTTTGTGAAATGCACCAGTCCCTCCTGCAGCAAAGCACCCCCTCAACATGATGCTGCCACCCCTGTGCTTCACGGTTGGAATGGTGTTCTTTGGCTTGCAAGCCTCCCCCTTTTCCCTCCAAACATAACGATGGTCATTATGACCAAACAGTTCTATTTTTGTTTCATCAGACCAGAGGACATTTCTCCAAAGAGTACAATCTTTGTCTCCATGTGCAGTTGCAAGCCGTAGTCTGGCTTTTTTTATGGTGGTTTTGGAGCAGTGGCTTCTTCCTTGCTGATATAGATACTTTTGTACCTGTTTCCTCCAGCATCTTCACAAGGTCTTGGCTGATTTCTTTTGATTTTCCCATGATGTCAAGCAAAGAGGCACTGAGTTTTGAAGGTAGGCCTTGAAATACATCCACCAGTACACCTCCCATTGACTCAAATGATGTCAATTAGCCTATCAGAAGCTTCTAAAGCCATGACACCATTTTCTGGAATTTTCCAAGCTGTTTAAAGGCACAGTCAACTTAGTGTATGTAAACCTCTGACCCACTGGAATTGTGATACAGTGAATAATAAGTGAAATAATCTGTCTGTAAACAATTGTTGGAAAAATGACTTGTGTCATGCACAAAGTAGATGTCCTAACCGACTTGCCAAAACTATAGTTTGTTAACAAGAAATTTGTGGAGTGGTTGAAAAACGAGTTTTAATGACTCCAACCTAAATATATGTAAACTTCCGACTTCAACTGTAAATGTCCACTGAGCCGTTGGCCCCGACCTGCAACCTCATTGGATAATGCTGGGCAGGCCTCTTGCTAGCTGTCACTCAAATGGCAAAGGGGATGAACCTCACTGGCTGGAACTTGAGTTGCTAAGGAGGCTGGCCCACGTGGTTCAAGCTTGCAGTACTCAAAAGGGCCCCGCATAGTTTTCATAAAACGGGCACTTTCAAACTAGGAAATTCGTGGCTAATTGAGTTAAGACATTCTGCTCATAGATGATTCATGTAGGAACTACACATTGACACATCCAACCCAAAGAGGGACGGTTAAAACATACTTACTTACTTGCCAAAGTACTGAGGCATGTATTTAAAACAGCTGTAGAGTGTTGGGGGAGGGGTGGGGTCAGAACGCACTGAGTCACTCCATCCTTTCACCCATTTCCTGTGATGAGGGGAGGAGGTGAGGGGGGAGGGGATGTGGAGGGAAGGAATGGGGCAGCAATAAGGTGAAGCGTTGTGTTTTGCAATCCTCCCCTTCTCCTCCCCCCTACTCATCAATACACACACTCTCACAAACGGACAGACACACTTTCACTAACGGACATATGCGTGCACATACAAACACACACAGACCCAGGGGACATCAAGGGAGAGTGATGGCTAACTGAATCCAGACCTCAGTACTAATTCAAGCTATTCAGTCTCAGCAGAGCAGTGGCACCAGAACAGAGTGTAGCCTCAGGGCCAGAGCCAGGCTGAATCAGACAAGCCAGCCAGCACACAACACTAAAATGGCTGAGAAACCTCTAGAATCACAACTCTAAAAATGGTGAAGAAGCCTCTGGAATCAGAACGCTGGAATGGCTGAGAAGCTTCAGAACACTGGAATGGCTGAGAAGCTTCAGAACACTGGAATGGCTGAGAAGCTTCAGAACACTGTAATGGCTGAGAAGCTTCAGAACACTGGAATGGCTGAGAAGCTTCAGAACACTGGAATGGTTGAGAAGCTTCAGAACACTGGAATGGCTGAGAAGCTACAGAACACTGGAATGGCTGAGAAGCTACAGAACACTGGAATGGCTGAGAAGCTTCAGAACACTGGAATGGCTGAGAAGCCTCTAGAATCAGAATAGCCTTAAACAACAGCTCTACTCAATGGCATGTCTGTTTAAAAAACTGTTCAGTTAATCTCCTTTACCCGCATACGCAGCAGACAAGCTATTTAGCCCACGCTGCAAACTAACAGAGTATTACTGCAAGTAAATATATATGTTTTACTAAGACGTCCAGTGAGGTCCAGTGAGGTTGTTACTAAGACGCCCAGTGAGGTCCAGTGAGGCTGTTACTAAGACGCCCAGTGAGGTCCAGTGAGGCTGTTACTAAGACGTCCAGTGAGGTCCAGTGAGGTCCAGTGAGGTTGTTACTAAGATGCCCAGTGAGGTCCAGTGAGGTTGTTACTAAGACGTCCAGAGAGGTTGTTACTAAGACGTCCCGTGAGGTCCAGTGAGGTTGTTACTAAGATGTCCAGTGAGGTTGTTACTAAGACATCCAGAGAGGTTGTTACTAAGATGTCCAGTGAGGTCCAGTGAGGTTGTTACTAAGACGTCCAGTGAGGTCCAGTGAGGTTGTTACTAAGACGTCCAGTGAGGTTGTTACTAAGACGTCCAGTGAGGTCCAGCGAGGCTGTTACTAAGACGTCCAGTGAGGTCCAGTGAGGTTGTTACTAAGACGTCCAGTGAGGTTGTTACTAAGACTTCCAGAGGGGTCCAGTGAGGTTGTTACTAAGACGTCCAGAGAGGTTGTTACTAAGACGTCCAGAGAGTTCCAGTGAGGTTGTTACTAAGATGTCCAGTGAGGTCCAGTTGGGTTGTTACTTGGACGTCCAGTGAGGTCCAGTGAGGTTGTTACTAAGACGTCCAGTGAGGTCCAGTGAGAATGTTGCTTGGACGTCCAGTGAGGTCCAGTGAGGTTGTTACTAAGATGTCCAGAGAGTTCCAGTGAGGTTGATACTAAGACATCCAGAGAGGTTGTTACTAGGACGTCCAGTGAGGTCCAGTGAGGTTGTTATTAAGATGTCCAGAGAGGTCCAGTGAGGTTGATACTAAGACGTCCAGTGAGGTTGTTACTAAGACGTCCAGTGAGGTCCAGTGAGGTTGTTACTAAGATGCCCAGTGAGGTCCAGTGAGGTTGTTACTAAGACGTCCAGAGAGGTTGTTACTAAGACGTCCCGTGAGGTCCAGTGAGGTTGTTACTAAGATGTCCAGTGAGGTTGTTACTAAGACATCCAGAGAGGTTGTTACTAAGATGTCCAGTGAGGTCCAGTGAGGTTGTTACTAAGACGTCCAGTGAGGTCCAGTGAGGTTGTTACTAAGACGTCCAGTGAGGTTGTTACTAAGACGTCCAGTGAGGTCCAGCGAGGCTGTTACTAAGACGTCCAGTGAGGTCCAGTGAGGTTGTTACTAAGACGTCCAGTGAGGTTGTTACTAAGACTTCCAGAGGGGTCCAGTGAGGTTGTTACTAAGACGTCCAGAGAGGTTGTTACTAAGACGTCCAGAGAGTTCCAGTGAGGTTGTTACTAAGATGTCCAGTGAGGTCCAGTTGGGTTGTTACTTGGACGTCCAGTGAGGTCCAGTGAGGTTGTTACTAAGACGTCCAGTGAGGTCCAGTGAGAATGTTGCTTGGACGTCCAGTGAGGTCCAGTGAGGTTGTTACTAAGATGTCCAGAGAGTTCCAGTGAGGTTGATACTAAGACATCCAGAGAGGTTGTTACTAGGATGTCCAGTGAGGTCCAGTGAGGTTGTTATTAAGATGTCCAGAGAGGTCCAGTGAGGTTGATACTAAGACGTCCAGTGAGGTTGTTACTAAGACATCCAGTGAGGTCCAGTGAGGCTGTTACTAAGATGTCCAGTGAAGTCCAGCGAGGTTGTTACTAAGACGTCCAAAGATGTCCAGTGAGGTTGTTACTAAGACGTCCAGAGAGGTTGTTACTAAGACGTCCAGAGTTCCAGTGAGGTTGATACTAAGACGTCCAGAGAGTTCCTGTGAGGTTGTTAATAAGACTTCCAGTGAGGTTGTTACTAAGACGTCCAGTGAGGTCCAGTGAGGTTGTTACTAAGACGTCCAGTGAGGTTGTTACTAAGACGTCCATTGAGGTTGTTACTAAGACGTCCAGTGAGGTCCAGCGAGGCTGTTACTAAGACATCCAGTGAGGTCCAGTGAGGTTGTTACTAAGACATCCAGTGAGGTTGTTACTAAGACGTCCAGTGACGTTGTTACTAAGACGTCCAGAGAAGTCCAGTGAGGTTGTTACTAAGACATCCAGAGAGGTTGTTACTAAGACGTCCAGTGAGGTCCAGTGAGGTTGTTACTAAGACGTCCAGAGAGGTTGTTACTAAGACGTCCAGAGAGGTTGTTACTAAGACGTCCAGTGAGTTTGTTACTAAGACATCCAGTGAGGTTGTTACTAAGACGTCCAGTGAGGTTGTTATTAAGACGTCCAGAGCGGTTGTTACTAAGACGTCCAGTGAGGTTGTTACTAAGACGTCCATTGAGGTCTAGCGAGGCTGTTACTAAGACGTCCAGTGAGGTCCAGTGAGGTTGTTACTAAGACATCCAGTGAGGTTGTTACTAAGACGTCCAGTGAGGTTGTTACTAAGACGTCCAGAGGGGTCCAGTGAGGTTGTTACTAAGACGTCCTGTGAGGTTGTTACTAAGACGTCCAGAGAGGTTGTTACTAGGACGTCCAGAGAGGTTGTTACTAGGACGTCCAATGAGGTTGTTACTAAGACGTCCTGTGGGGTTGTTACTAAGACGTCCAGTGAGGTCCAGAGAGGTTGTTACGAAGACGTCCAGTGAGGTTGTTACTGAGACGTCCAGTGAGGTTGTTACTAAGACGTCCAGTGAGGTCCAGCGAGGCTGTTACTAATACGTCCAGTGAGGTCCAGTGAGGTTGTTACTAAGACGTCCAGTGAGGTTGTTACTAAGACGTCCAGAGGGGTCCAGTGAGGTTGTTACTAAGACTTCCAGTGAGGTTGTTACTAAGACGTCCAGTGAGGTCCAGTGAGGTTGTTACTAAGACGTCCAGTGAGGTTGTTACTAAGACGTCCATTGAGGTTGTTACTAAGACGTCCAGTGAGGTCCAGCGAGGCTGTTACTAAGACATCCAGTGAGGTCCAGTGAGGTTGTTACTAAGACATCCAGTGAGGTTGTTACTAAGACGTCCAGTGACGTTGTTACTAAGACGTCCAGAGAAGTCCAGTGAGGTTGTTACTAAGACATCCAGAGAGGTTGTTACTAAGACGTCCAGTGAGGTCCAGTGAGGTTGTTACTAAGACGTCCAGAGAGGTTGTTACTAAGACGTCCAGAGAGGTTGTTACTAAGACGTCCAGTGAGTTTGTTACTAAGACATCCAGTGAGGTTGTTACTAAGACGTCCAGTGAGGTTGTTATTAAGACGTCCAGAGCGGTTGTTACTAAGACGTCCAGTGAGGTTGTTACTAAGACGTCCATTGAGGTCTAGCGAGGCTGTTACTAAGACGTCCAGTGAGGTCCAGTGAGGTTGTTACTAAGACATCCAGTGAGGTTGTTACTAAGACGTCCAGTGAGGTTGTTACTAAGACGTCCAGAGGGGTCCAGTGAGGTTGTTACTAAGACGTCCTGTGAGGTTGTTACTAAGACGTCCAGAGAGGTTGTTACTAGGACGTCCAGAGAGGTTGTTACTAGGACGTCCAATGAGGTTGTTACTAAGACGTCCTGTGGGGTTGTTACTAAGACGTCCAGTGAGGTCCAGAGAGGTTGTTACGAAGACGTCCAGTGAGGTTGTTACTGAGACGTCCAGTGAGGTTGTTACTAAGACGTCCAGTGAGGTCCAGCGAGGCTGTTACTAATACGTCCAGTGAGGTCCAGTGAGGTTGTTACTAAGACGTCCAGTGAGGTTGTTACTAAGACGTCCAGAGGGGTCCAGTGAGGTTGTTACTAAGACATCCAGTGAGGTTGTTACTAAGACGTCCAGTGAGGTTGTTACTAAAACGTCCAGTGGGGTCTAGCGAGGCTGTTACTAAGACGTCCAGTGAGGTTGTTACTAAGACATCCAGTGAGGTTGTTACTAAGACGTCCAGTGAGGTTGTTACTAAGACATCCAGAGAGGTTGTTACTAAGAAGTCCAGTGAGTTTGTTACTAAGACGTCCAGTGAGGTTGTTACTAAGACGTCCAGTGAGGGTGTTACTAAGACGTCCAGTGAGGTTGTTACTAAGACGTCCTGTGGGGTTGTTACTAAGACGTCCAGTGAGGTCCAGAGAGGTTGTTACGAAGACGTCCAGTGAGGTTGTTACTGAGACGTCCAGTGAGGTTGTTACTAAGACGTCCAGTGAGGTCCAGCGAGGCTGTTACTAATACGTCCAGTGAGGTCCAGTGAGGTTGTTACTAAGACGTCCAGTGAGGTTGTTACTAAGACGTCCAGAGGGGTCCAGTGAGGTTGTTACTAAGACATCCAGTGAGGTTGTTACTAAGACGTCCAGTGAGGTTGTTACTAAAACGTCCAGTGGGGTCTAGCGAGGCTGTTACTAAGACGTCCAGTGAGGTTGTTACTAAGACATCCAGTGAGGTTGTTACTAAGACGTCCAGTGAGGTTGTTACTAAGACATCCAGAGAGGTTGTTACTAAGAAGTCCAGTGAGTTTGTTACTAAGACGTCCAGTGAGGTTGTTACTAAGACGTCCATTGAGGTTGTTACTAAGACGTCCAGTGAGGTCCAGCGAGGCTGTTACTAAGACATCCAGTGAGGTCCAGTGAGGTTGTTACTAAGACATCCAGTGAGGTTGTTACTAAGACGTCCAGTGACGTTGTTACTAAGACGTCCAGAGACGTCCAGTGAGGTTGTTACTAAGACATCCAGAGAGGTTGTTACTAAGACGTCCAGTGAGGTCCAGTGAGGTTGTTACTAAGACGTCCAGAGAGGTTGTTACTAAGACGTCCAGAGAGGTTGTTACTAAGACGTCCAGTGAGTTTGTTACTAAGACATCCAGTGAGGTTGTTACTAAGACGTCCAGTGAGGTTGTTATTAAGACGTCCAGAGCGGTTGTTACTAAGACGTCCAGTGAGGTTGTTACTAAGACGTCCATTGAGGTCTAGCGAGGCTGTTACTAAGACGTCCAGTGAGGTCCAGTGAGGTTGTTACTAAGACATCCAGTGAGGTTGTTACTAAGACGTCCAGTGAGGTTGTTACTAAGACGTCCAGAGGGGTCCAGTGAGGTTGTTACTAAGACGTCCAGAGAGGTTGTTACTAAGACGTCCAGAGATGTCCATTGGGTTGTTACTAAGACGTCCAGAGAGGTCCAGTGAGGTTGTTACTAAGACGTCCAGAGAGGTTGTTACTAAGACGTCCAGTGAGGTTGTTACTAAGAAGTCCAGTGAGGTTGTTACTAGGACGTCCAGTGAGGTTGTTAATAAGACGTCCAGTGAGGTTGTTACTAGGACGTCCAGTGAGGTTGTTACTAAGACGTCCTGTGAGGTTGTTACTAAGACGTCCAGAGAGGTTGTTACTAGGACGTCCAGAGAGGTTGTTACTAGGACGTCCAATGAGGTTGTTACTAAGACGTCCTGTGGGGTTGTTACTAAGACGTCCAGTGAGGTCCAGAGAGGTTGTTACGAAGACGTCCAGTGAGGTTGTTACTGAGACGTCCAGTGAGGTTGTTACTAAGACGTCCAGTGAGGTCCAGCGAGGCTGTTACTAATACGTCCAGTGAGGTCCAGTGAGGTTGTTACTAAGACGTCCAGTGAGGTTGTTACTAAGACGTCCAGAGGGGTCCAGTGAGGTTGTTACTAAGACATCCAGTGAGGTTGTTACTAAGACGTCCAGTGAGGTTGTTACTAAAACGTCCAGTGGGGTCTAGCGAGGCTGTTACTAAGACGTCCAGTGAGGTTGTTACTAAGACATCCAGTGAGGTTGTTACTAAGACGTCCAGTGAGGTTGTTACTAAGACATCCAGAGAGGTTGTTACTAAGAAGTCCAGTGAGTTTGTTACTAAGACGTCCAGTGAGGTTGTTACTAAGACGTCCAGTGAGGGTGTTACTAAGACGTCCAGTGAGGTTGTTACTAGGACGTCCAGTGAGGTTGTTAATAAGACGTCCAGTGAGGTTGTTACTAGGACGTCCAGTGAGGTTGTTACTAAGACGTCCTGTGAGGTTGTTACTAAGACGTCCTGTGGGGTTTTTACTAAGACGTCCTGTGAGGTCCAGAGAAGTTGTTATGAAGACGTCCAGTGAGGTTGTTACTGAGACGTCCAGTGAGGTTGTTACTAAGACGTCCAGTGAGGTTGTTACTAAGACGTCCAGTGAGGTCCAGCGAGGCTGTTACTAATACGTCCAGTGAGGTCCAGTGAGGTTGTTACTAAGACGTCCAGTGAGGTTGTTACTAAGACGTCCAGAGGGGTCCAGTGAGGTTGTTACTAAGACATCCAGTGAGGTTGTTACTAAGACGTCCAGTGAGGTTGTTACTAAAACGTCCAGTGGGGTCTAGCGAGGCTGTTACTAAGACGTCCAGTGAGGTTGTTACTAAGACATCCAGTGAGGTTGTTACTAAGATGTCCAGTGAGGTTGTTACTAAGACATCCAGAGAGGTTGTTACTAAGAAGTCCAGTGAGTTTGTTACTAAGACGTCCAGTGAGGTTGTTACTAAGACGTCCAGTGAGGGTGTTACTAAGACGTCCAGTGAGGTTGTTACTAGGACGTCCAGTGAGGTTGTTAATAAGACGTCCAGTGAGGTTGTTACTAGGACGTCCAGTGAGGTTGTTACTAAGACGTCCTGTGAGGTTGTTACTAAGACGTCCTGTGGGGTTTTTACTAAGACGTCCTGTGAGGTCCAGAGAAGTTGTTATGAAGACGTCCAGTGAGGTTGTTACTGAGACGTCCAGTGAGGTTGTTACTAAGACGTCCAGTGAGGTTGTTACTAAGACGTCCAGTGAGGTCCAGTGAGGTTGTTACTAAGATGTCCAGTGAGGTCCAGTGAGGTTGTTACTAAGACGTCCAGAGAGGTTGTTACTAAGACGTCCAGAGAGGTTGTTACTAAGATGTCCAGAGAGGTCCCGTGAGGATGTTACTAAGACGTCCAGAGAGGTTGTTACTAAGACGTCCAGTGAGGTCCAGTGAGGTTGTTACTAAGACGTCCAGAGAGGTTGTTACTAAGACGTCCAGAGAGGTTGTTACTAAGACGTCCAGAGAGGTTGTTACTAAGACGTCCAGAGATGTCCAGTGAGGTTGTTACTAAGACGTCCAGAGAGTTCCAGTGAGGTCGTTACTAAGACGTCCAGAGATGTCCAGTGAGATTGTTACTAAGATGTCCAGTGAGGTCCAGTGAGGTTGTTACTAAGACGTCCAGTGAGGTCCAGTGAGTGGTTGTGTGATAACAGATAGAGTTGGTTGGATAAGATCACTTGAAGGGGGTCATTCCAGTACAGCCTGAGTTTTGTTGATACTTACCAGTCTCTTATCTCTTAACTCCCGGCCACGGTCACAGTGCTGAGAGGAGAGGAGAGGAGAGGAGAGGAGAGGAGAGGAGAGGAGAGGAGAGGAGAGGAGAGGAGAGGAGAGGAGAGGAGAGGAGAGGAGAGGAGAGGAGAGGAGAGGAGAGGAGAGGAGTGGGACAACTATATAATAGTCTCCTACTGATCTGATGTACTGCTCCCTCTCTCTACCCCTCTCTCTCTTGCTCTCTCTACCCCCGCTCTCCTCTCTCTCTCCCTCTCTCTACCCCTCTCTCTCTTGCTCTCTCTCCCCCCTCTCTCCTCTCTCTCCCCCGCTCTCTCTCCCCCTATCTCTCTCTTTCTCCACCTCTCTCTCTCTCTCGCTCTCTCTCCCCCTCTCCCTTTCTCAATCTTTCTCTCTTTCTCTCTCTTTCTCTCCCTCTCTCCCCCCCCCCTCTCTCCCCCCTACTCTCTCTCCCTCTCTCCCCCTACTCTCTCTCCCATCCCCCTCTATCTCTTTCTCTCTCCCCTACTCTCTCTCCCTCTCCCCCTCTCCCTCTCCCCCTCTCCCTCTCTCCTCCTCTATCTCTCTCTCTCTCCCCCTACTCTCTCTCTCTCCCCCTACTCTCTCTCTCTCCCCCTACTCTCTCTCTCTCTCTCCCCCTACTCTCTCTCCCTCTCTCCCTTCTTTCCCATCCCCCCCTCTCTCTCTCTGTCTCTCTCCCGTCCGGCCACCCAGGAGCACAGGAAGTGACTTCATATAACAGCTAGGAACCATGATGAGTTTTGGAACGCACCCAAAGGAGTGTCAGCAGCGAATGGGAAAAGGGCAGGAAGAGCAACAGGAACAGGAAACTGATCACCACAACATCCTGATGAGTGTGACAGGGTTTTTCAGATGCCGCTGTGTGTTTGCTCATAGTGCAAGTAGTGTGTTAGTGCGTCACACCCGGGATTGACATAGAGAAGGTAAGTAATGACATAGAGATGGTCAGTATTGACATAGAGAAGGTAAGTATTGACATAGAGAAGGTCAGTATTGATATAGAGAAGGTCAGTATTGACATAGAGAAGGTCAGTATTGACATAGAGATGGTCGGTATTGACATAGAGAAGGTCAGTATTGACATAGAGAAGGTCGGTATTGACATAGAGATAGTCAGTATTGACATAGAGAAGGTCGGTATTGACATAGAGATGGTCAGTATTGATATAGAGAAGGTCGGTATTGACATAGAGATGATCGGTATTGACATAGAGATGATCAGTATTGACATAGAGATGGTCGGTATTGACATAGAGATGGTCTGTATTGACATAGAGATGGTTGGTATTGACATAGAGATGGTCAGTATTGACATTGAGAAGGTCGGTATTGACATAGAGAAGGTCTGTATTGACATAGAGAAGGTCAGTATTGACATAGAGAAGGTCGGTATTGACATAGAGATGGTCAGTATTGACATAGAGAAGGTCGGTATTGACATAGAGATGGTCAGTATTGACATAGAGAAGGTCAGCATTAACATAGAGAAGGCAGGTATTGACATAGAGAAGATTGGTATTACCATAGAGAAGGTCGGTATTGACATAGAGATGGTCAGTATTGACATAGAGAAGGTCAGCATTAACATAGAGAAGGCAGGTATTGACATAGAGAAGATTGGTATTACCATAGAGAAGGTCGGTATTGACCGTGTAAAGGTTGGTATTGACATAGCGAAGGATGGTATTGACATCTTTCCGTCTGTCTGTCTGTCCGTCCGTCTGTCCGTGTCCGTCCTTCCGTCTGTCTGTCCGTCCGTCTGTCCGTCTGTCTGTCTGTCTGTCCGTGTCCGTGTCTGTCTGTCTGTCCGTGTCCGTGTCCGTCCGTCTGTCCGTCCGTCCGTCCGTCTGTCTGTCCGTGTCCATGTCCGTCCGTCCCCGTCTGTCCGTCCGTATCCGTCCGTCCGTCCGTCCGTCTGTCTGTCTGTCTGTCCGTGTCCGTGTCCATCCGTATCCGTCCGTCTGTCTGTCCGTCCGTGTCCATGTCTGTCCATCCGCGTCCGTCCGTGTCCGTCCGTCCGTCTGTCTGTCTGTCCGTCCATCCGTCCGTCCGTCTGTCCGTCCGTCTGTCCGTCTGTCTGTCCGTCCGTCTGTCCGTCTGTCTGTCCTCTCATTCCAACCACAGTTTATTTCTTTACCCGTTAGAAGACATCTCTGAATTAAAATATGGCTTATTCATTTGTTTTCTTAGCCTGGTTCAACTCTACACCTGGTTCAACCCTACACCTAAACCTGGTTCAACCCTACACCTAAACCTGGTTCAACCCTACACCTAAACCTGGTTCAACCCTAAACCTGGTTCAACCCTAAACCTGGTTCAATCCTACACCTAAACCTGGTTCAACCCTAAACCTGGTTCAACTCTACACCTAAACCTGGTTCAACCCTACACCTAAACCTGGTTCAACCCTACACCTAAACCTGGTTCAACCCTACACCTAAACCTGGTTCAACCCTAAACCTGGTTCAACCCTAAAATTGGTTCAACCCTAAACCTGGTTCAACTATACACCTAAACCTGGTTCAACCCTAAACCTGGTTCTACCTTAAACCTGGTTCAACCCTACACCTAAACCTGGTTCAACCTTACACCTAAACCTGGTTCAATTCTAAGCCTGGTTCAACCCTAAGCCTGGTTCAACCCTAAACCTGATTCAACCCTAAACCTGGTTCAACCCTAAGCCTGGTTCAACTGTAAACCTGGTTCAACCCTAAACCTGGTTCAACCCTACACCTAAACCTGGTTCAACCCTAAGCCTGGTTCAAGCCCAAGTCTAAACCTGGTTCAACCCTAAACCTGGTTCAACCCTAAGCCTGGTTCAACCCCAAGTCTAAACCTGGTTCAACCCTAAACCTGGTTCAACCCTAAGCCTGGATCAACCCCAAGTCTAAACCTGGTTCAACCCTAAGCCTGGTTCAACCCTAAGCCTGGTTCAACCCTAAGCCTGGTTCAACCCTATACCTGGTTCAACCCTAAGCTTGGATCAACTCCAAGTCTAAGCCTGGTTCAACCCTAAGCCTGGTTCAGACCACCTTGATCTTAGAGCCCACTGAAGTGTGTCTTCCTTCTTAGCTGTTCCGTAGTCATCTGATGGTCAGAGAGGAAAATCCCCACATCCTGCCTCCTTCCCTAACCCTGACTAACCCTGTACTCACTGACGATGTGGGCTCCTTGTTGTGGGTATTCAGAGTACGGCTTGTGTGGTGTGTTTGTAATACGGTCGACCATATGTGTCACGATGCATAGTTCATCGCTCATAAACCAGAAACAGTAGGAGCAGAGAACAGCTACGTAAAACAAACTGTCCCGCCACAACCCGCCGTTGCTACCGTTAACTGGCGTGAACAGCAACAACCACAAGGCCAGATGAAAGCAGAGCTTCTGACTGTGTGGCTCACTTATCCTGTTCTGCTCTCACAGTCCCTCTGCTACTCTGCTGTACCAAAACTGGCGACTGACAGAGGCACAAATAGGCCTTAACGAGCTGTGTGTGTAAAACCTTAAACCACGTCGAGCAGAGCAGTTCACTCGCTATCTATCAGTACAGCCGTCTGCCATCAGGTGGTGTAAGGATAATGTCGAGACTGGCAGAGAGAGGGCACTGCCCAGAGCAGGGGCAGAGAGAGGGCACTGCCCAGAGTAGAGGCAGAGAAAGGGCACTGCCCAGAGTAGAGGCAGAGAGAGGGCACTGCCCAGAGTAGAGGCAGAGAGAGGGCACTGCCCAGAGCAGAGGCAGAGAGAGGGCACTGCCCAGAGTAGAGGCAGAGAGAGGGCACTGCCCAGATCACAGACAGAGAGAGGGCACTGCCCAGAGTAGAGGCAGAGAGAGGGCACTGCCCAGAGTAGAGGCAGAGAGAGGGCACTGCCCAGAGTAGAGGCAGAGAGAGGGCACTGCCAGAGCAGAGGCAGAGAGAGAGGGCACTGCCCAGAGCAGAGGCAAAGAGAGGGCACTGCCCAGAGTAGAGGCAGAGAGGGGGCACTGCCCAGATCACAGACAGAGAGAGGGCACTGCCCAGAGTAGAGACAGAGAGAGGGCACTGCCCAGATCACAGACAGAGAGAGGGCACTGCCCAGAGTAGAGGCAGAGAGAGGGCACTGCCCAGATCACAGACAGAGAGAGGGCACTGCCCAGAGTAGAGACAGAGAGAGGGCACTGCCCAGATCACAGACAGAGAGAGGGCACTGCCCAGAGTAGAGACAGAGAGAAGGCACTGTACACAAACACACCTCTGTCTGTCTGTCTGTCTGTCTGTTAGGCACTGCAGGCAGGATAGGGTCTGTTTACATGTAATGAAGCAGTGCGCACTGCACTACACCATTACACTGCACTACACCATTACACTACACCATAACACTGCACTACACCATTACACTACACCATTACACTACACTACACCATTACACTACACCAATACACTACACTACACCATTACACTACACCATTACACTACACTACACAATTACACTACACCATTACACTACACTACACCATTACACTACACCATTACACTGCACTACACCATTACACTACACCATTACACTACACTACACTACACCATTACACTACACTATTTCACTACACCATTACACTACACCATTACACTACACTACACCATTATACTACACTATTTCACTACACCATTACACTGCACCATTACACTACACTACACCATTACACTACACTATTAGACTACACTACACTACACCATTACACTACACCATTACACTACACCATTACACTACACTATTTCACTACACCATTACACTACACCATTACACTACACTACACCATTACACTACACCATTACACTACACTATTTCACTACACCATTACACTACACCATTACACTACACCATTACACTACACTATTACACTACACCATTACACTACACCATTACACTACACTATTTCACTACACCATTACACTACACCATTACACTACACTACACTACACCATTACACTACACTACACTATTACACTACACTACACCATTACACTACACTACACTATTACACTACACTACACTATTACACTACACTACACCATTACACTACACTACACCCATTACACTACACTATTACACTACACTACACCATTACACTACACTACACCATTACACTACACTACACCATTACACTACACTACACCATTACACTACACTACACTATTACACTACACCATTACACTACACCATTACACTGCACCATTACACTACACTACACCATTACACTGCACCATTACACTACACTACACCATTACACTACACTACACTATTACACTACACCATTACACTGCACCATTACACTACACTACACCATTACACTGCACCATTACACTACACCATTACACTACACTACACCATTACACTACACTAACACCATTACACTACACTACACTATTACACTAACACCATTACACTACACCATTACACTGCACCATTACACTACACTACAACCATTACACTGCACCATTACACTACACTACACCATTACACTACACTACACTATTACACTACACCATTACACTGCACCATTACACTACACTACACCATTACACTGCACCATTACACTACACTACACCATTACACTACACTACACTATTACACTACACCATTACACTGCACCATTACACTACACCATTACACACACCATTACACTACACCATTACACTACACCATTACACACTGCACCATTACACTACACTACACCATTACACTACACCATTACACTGCACTACACCATTACACTGCACCATAACTACACTACACTACACCAATTACACGCTACACCATTACACTGCACTACAACATTACACTAACACCATTACATTACACTACACAATTACACTGCACTACCATTACACTACACTACACCATTACACTACACCAATACACTGCACTACACCATTACACTACACCATTACACTGCACTACACCATTACACTACACCATTACACTGCACTACAATTACACTACACCATTACACTACACCATTACCACCATTACACTGCACTACACATTACCTACACCATTACACTAACATTACACTACACCATTACACTGCACTACCCCATTACACTACACCATTACACTACACCAATTACACTACACATTACACTACACCATTACACTACACCATTACACTGCACTACACCATTACACTACACCATTAACACTACACCATTACACTACACCATTACACTACACCATTCACTACACCATTACACTACACCTTAGTAAATATATGTTGCATATGCAAAGAAAAGAAAAATAGTCCTATTTATACTACTATACTGTATGTAGATAAAGAATAGATTTAGAAAAGGTTCAAATGCAGGCAAATAAGTCAAGAAACAAACACTCCATTGAGAAAGCTAAATCAGTCGTGTCTGTTGTTTTGGTCCGGCCACAGATTTTCATCAACATCACAGGCGATATCCTCCTTGGCCAGAAAACGGGGGAAATATCTTCTGACATGACGCATCCACCCACTGACAGGACTCTGCTGGAATGTCACCACAGGCCTCCTCCATGGCTTGGAGAAGGGTCATACGTTTGTGGGGTTTGCGATTATACACCTTCCACCGCCATGCTGACAACTCCTCATCGGGTTGAGAAATGGTGATATGGTGGGAGAATTGTAAACCTGGGATGGTCACGGAACCAATTGCGGACTTGAGCAGCCGATGGAAACTCACGTTGTCCCAAATTAGAACATACATTTGCTGCTCGGGATCACCTGGCCCTCTCTGCTCGGGATGGGTTCCTGAGGGGATGGGTTCCTGAGGGGATGGGTTCCTGAGGGGATGGGTTCCTGAGGGGGTGGGTTCCTGAGGGGTGGGTTCCTGAGGGGATGGGTTCCTTCCTCTCCTCCTGGGGGATGGGTTCCTGAGGGGGTGGGTTCCTGAGGGGATGGGTTCCTGGGGGGATGGGTTCTGAGGGGATGGGTTCCTGAGGGATGGGTTCCAGAGAGGGTGGGTTCCTGAGGGATGGGTTCCTGAGGGGATGGTTCCTGAGGGGTGGGTTCCTGAGGGATGGGTTCCTTCCTCTCCTCCTGGGGGGATGGGTTTCTGAGGGGATGGGTTCCTGGGGGGTGGGTTCCTGGGGGATGGGTTCCTGGGGGGATGGGTTCCTGGGGGGATGGGTTCCTGGGGGGGGGGGTTCCTGGGGGGATGGGTTCCTTCCTCTCCTCATGGGGGGATGGGTTCCTGGGGGTATGGGTTCCTTCTCTCCTCCTGGGGGGATGGGTTCCTGGTGAGTTCCTGGGGGGGATGGGTTCCTGGGGGTATGGGTTCCTTCCTCTCCTCCTGGGGGGATGGGTTCCTGGTGAGTTCCTGGGGGGGATGGGTTCCTGGGGGTATGTGTTCCTTCCTCTCCTCCTGGGGGGATGGGACTTGTATCCAAATCCATGATTCTCTGAAATGACAGTAAATAATATAGGTCTTGTACAATAGAGTTTGCTGGCAACATCAATGAGTCTCTAATGTCTCAAGAATGTAATACTAGTGCATTACAAACTTGATATATATTCGTACAGTTTATCTTTCACTCTTTGGAATTCCTTTCAAACGGGAATCTGTAGATTTGCTTCATCCGGAGTTAAGGAGGTGGTTGATAAACTCTGATGTTATGGAAGGTGGCAGGGTTTTAAATAATCCGTTGTTTGTATTTCCTGCATTAGTTTTAGTGTGTAAACAGTTGTGAAAAACTGTAA
The DNA here is from genome assembly GCF_002021735.2 of Oncorhynchus kisutch. Taxonomy (NCBI): domain Eukaryota; kingdom Metazoa; phylum Chordata; class Actinopteri; order Salmoniformes; family Salmonidae; genus Oncorhynchus; species Oncorhynchus kisutch. The sequence goes on from NC_034191.2 coordinate 5,512,137, forward strand.
ATAATTTTGCTCTCACCCCCCCTCGCCTGTTACCCCCCCGGTCTGAGTCCCCTCCTGTCTGAGACCCCCTGTCTGAGTCACCCCCCCTGTCTGAGTCCCCCCTGTCTGAGTTCCCCCCTGTCTGAGACCCCCCTGTCTGAGTCCCCTCCTGTCTGAGTTCCCCCCTGTCTGAGACCCCTCTGTCTGAGTCCCCCCCTGGTCTGAGTCCCCCCCCTGTCTGAGTCCCCCCCTGTCTGAGTCCCCCCTGTCTGAGTCCCCCCTGTCTGAGTCCCCCCCCTGTCTGAGTCCCCCCCTGTCTGAGTCCCCCCCTGTCTGAGTACCCCTGACTGAGTCCCCCCCTGTCTGAGTCCCCCCCTGTCTGAGTTCCCCCCATCTGTTTCCATTCATGTCTGAGTCCCCCCCCCGTCTGAATCCCCCTCGGTCTGAGTCCCCCTGTCTGCCCCCCCCCCTATCTGAGTTCCCCCGGTCTGTTTCCCCCCTGTCTGAATTCCCCCGGTCTGTTTTCCCCCCATCTGTTTCCATTAATGTCTGAGACCCCCCCCGTCTGAGTTCTCCCTGTTCCCCAGTCTGTTGCTCCCCTGTCTGAGTTCCCCCTGTCTGAGTTCCCCCCTGTCTGAGTCCCCACTGTCTGAGTTCCTCGTCTGTTTCTATTCATGTCTGCGGTCCCCCGGTCTGTTCCCCCCACCTGAGTTCCCCTGGTCTGTTGCTCCCCTGTCTGAGTCCCCCCCTGTCTTTTGCTCCCCTGTCTGAGTCCCCCCTGTCTGAGTTCTCCTGGTCTGTTGTTCCCCTGGTCTGTAGTTCCCTGGTCTGAGTTCCCCCGGTCTGTTGCTCCCCTGTCTGAGTCCCCCCTGTCTGAGTTCCCCCTGTCTGAGTTCCCCGGTCTGTTTCATTCATTTCTGAGTCCCCCCCCGTCTGAGTTCCCCCTGGTCTCCGGTCCATTATCCCCCCTGTCTGAGTCCCCCCTGTCTGAGTCCCCCCTGTCTGAGTCCCCTCCTGTCTGAGACCCCCCCCTGTCTGATCCCCCTTTCTGAGACCCCTCTGTCTGAGTCCCCCTGTCTGAGTTTCCCCCCTGTCTAGACCCCCCCTGTCTGAGTCCCCACCCATCTGAATTTCCCCTGGTCTGTTTTCCCCCTGAATTCCCCCTGGTCTGTTTTCCCCCTGTCTGTTTTCCCCCTGAATTTCCCCCTGTCTGTTTCCCCTGGTCTGAATCCCCCTGGTCTGTTTTTCCCCTGGTCTGTTTTCCCCCTGGTCTGAATCCCCCTGGTCTGTTTTCCCCCTGGTCTGTTTTCCCCCTGGTCTGTTTTCCCCCTGGTCTGAATCCCCCTGGTCTGTTTTCCCCCTGGTCTGAATCCCCCTGGTCTGTTTTCCCCTGGTCTGTTTCCCCCCTGTCTGTTTTCCCCCTGGTCTGAATCCCCCTGGTCTGTTTTCCCCCTGGTCTGTTTCCCCCTGGTCTGTTTTCCCCCTGGTCTGTTTTCCCCCTGGTCTGTTTTTCCCCCTGGTCTGTTTCCATTCATGTCTGTTAGTTTTACAGTTATCGACTCTCGGTTTCTGTCTCATCACTGTGGCAACCTCCCTCCTCCACTTCTCTCTCTCTCTCCTATCTCTCTCTGTCCTCTCTCTCTCTGTCTATCTCTCTCTCTCTCTCTCAGCACACAGACGTGGGTCTATTTAGTTGAAATTCTCATTTCCTGTTTGGGGTGTGTATCCGATCCCTTGTTCTTCTGCCCAACACACATCAAACACCCATCCGCTCAGAATGAAGGAGAAAAAGACAAGGATAGGATATGCAGACAGAGAAGGAATGGAGGATGGATGGAGAGAAGGAAGAATAGAGGAGTCCTGGAGAGACTCATGTATGAGTTTGTGATAGATACAGTACAGTGGGTGGAGGGGAGGGGAGGAGGACAGTACAGTGGGTGGAGGGGAGGGGAGGAGGACAGTACAGTGGGTGGAGGGGAGGGAGGAGGGACAGTACAGTGGATGGAGGGGAGGAGGACAGTACAGTGGATGGAGGGGAAGGGAGGGGAGGAGGACAGTACAGTGGATGGTAGGGGAGGGGAGGGGAGGAGGACAGTACAGTGGATGGAGGGGAGGAGGACAGTACAGTGGGTGGAGGGGAGGGGAGGGGAGGAGGACAGTACAGTGGATGGAGGGGAGGAGGACAGTACAGTGGTTGGAGGGGAGGGGAGGAGGACAGTACAGTGGATGGAGGGGAGGAGGACAGTACAGTGGGTGGAGGGAGGGGAGAGTACGTACAGTGGATGGAGGGAGGGAGAGGGGAGGAGGACAGTACAGTGGGTGGAGGGGAGAGAGAGAGAGAGCGAGAGAGAGCCGAGAGTGAGAGAGAGAGAGAGAGAGAGAGAGAGAGAGAGANAAACCTGGTTCAACCCCTAAACCTGGTTCAACCCTAACCTGGTTCAACACCCCAAGTTCCAAACCTGGTTCAACCCTAAACGCTGGTTCAAACCCTAACCCTGGTTCAACCCACTCTAAACCTGGTTCAACCCTAAAGCCTGGTTCAACCCTAAGCCGGTTCAACCCTAAGCTGGTTCAACCCTATAACCTGGTTCCAACCCCGAAGCTTGGTTCAACTCGCAAGTTCATAAGCTGGTTCAACCCTAAGCCTGGTTCAGACCCACCTTGATCTTAGAGCCCACTGAAGTGGTGTCTTCCTTCTTAAGCTGTTCGTGTCATCTGATGGTCAAGAGGGAAACATTCCCCACATCCCTGCCTCCTTTCCCTAAACCCCTGACTAACCCTGACTCCAACTGACGATGTGGGCTCCCTTGTTGTGGGGTATTCAGAGTACGGCTTGTGTGGTGTGTTTGTAATACGGTCGACCATATGTGTCACGATGCATAGTTCATCGCTCATAAACCAGAAACAGTAGGAGCAGAGAACAGCTACGTAACAAACTGTCCCGCCCACAACCCGCCGTTGCTACCGTTAACTGGCGTGAACAGCAACAACCACAAGGCCAGATGAAAGCAGAGCTTCTGACTGTGTGGCTCACTTATCCTGTTCTGCTCTCACAGTCCCTCTGCTACTCTGCTGTACCAAAACTGGCGACTGACAGAGGCACAAATAGGCCTTAACGAGCTGTGTGTGTAAAACCTTAAACCACGTCGAGCAGAGCAGTTCACTCGCTATCTATCAGTACAGCCGTCTGCCATCAGGTGGTGTAAGGATAATGTCGAGACTGGCAGAGAGAGGGCACTGCCCAGAGCAGGGCAGAGAGAGGGCACTGCCCAGAGTAGAGGCAGAGAAAGGGCACTGCCCAGAGTAGAGGCAGAGAGAGGGCACTGCCCAGAGTAGAGGCAGAGAGAGGGCACTGCCCAGAGCAGAGGCAGAGAGAGGGCACTGCCCAGAGTAGAGGCAGAGAGAGGGCACTGCCCAGATCACAGACAGAGAGAGGGCACTGCCCAGAGTAGAGGCAGAGAGAGGGCACTGCCCAGAGTAGAGGCAGAGAGAGGGCACTGCCCAGAGTAGAGGCAGAGAGAGGGCACTGCCCAGAGCAGAGGCAGAGAGAGGGCACTGCCCAGAGCAGAGGCAAAGAGAGGGCACTGCCCAGAGTAGAGGCAGAGAGGGGGCACTGCCCAGATCACAGACAGAGAGAGGGCACTGCCCAGAGTAGAGACAGAGAGAGGGCACTGCCCAGATCACAGACAGAGAGAGGGCACTGCCCAGAGTAGAGGCAGAGAGGGGCACTGCCCAGATCACAGACAGAGAGAGGCACTGCCCAGAGTAGAGACAGAGAGAGGGCACTGCCCAGATCACAGACAGAGAGAGGGCACTGCCCAGAGTAGAGACAGAGAGAAGGCACTGTACACAACACACCTCTGTCTGTCTGTCTGTCTGTCTGTTAGGCACTGCAGGCAGGATAGGTCTGTTTACATGTAATGAAGCAGTGCGCACTGCACTACACCATTACACTGCACTACACCATTACACTACACCATAACACTGCACTACACCATTACACTACACCATTACACTACACTACACCATTACACTACACCAATACACTACACTACACCATTACACTACACCATTACACTACACTACACAATTACACTACACCATTACACTACACTACACCATTACACTACACCATTACACTGCACTACACCATTACACTACACCATTACACTACACTACACTACACCATTACACTACACTATTTCACTACACCATTACACTACACCATTACACTACACTACACCATTATACTACACTATTTCACTACACCATTACACTGCACCATTACACTACACTACACCATTACACTACACTATTAGACTACACTACACTACACCATTACACTACACCATTACACTACACCATTACACTACACTATTTCACTACACCATTACACTACACCATTACACTACACTACACCATTACACTACACCATTACACTACACTATTTCACTACACCATTACACTACACCATTACACTACACCATTACACTACACTATTACACTACACCATTACACTACACCATTACACTACACTATTTCACTACACCATTACACTACACCATTACACTACACTACACTACACCATTACACTACACTACACTATTACACTACACTACACCATTACACTACACTACACTATTACACTACACTACACTATTACACTACACTACACCATTACACTACACTACACCATTACACTACACTATTACACTACACTACACCATTACACTACACTACACCATTACACTACACTACACCATTACACTACACTACACCATTACACTACACTACACTATTACACTACACCATTACACTACACCATTACACTGCACCATTACACTACACTACACCATTACACTGCACCATTACACTACACTACACCATTACACTACACTACACTATTACACTACACCATTACACTGCACCATTACACTACACTACACCATTACACTGCACCATTACACTACACCATTACACTACACTACACCATTACACTACACTACACCATTACACTACACTACACTATTACACTACACCATTACACTACACCATTACACTGCACCATTACACTACACTACACCATTACACTGCACCATTACACTACACTACACCATTACACTACACTACACTATTACACTACACCATTACACTGCACCATTACACTACACTACACCATTACACTGCACCATTACACTACACTACACCATTACACTACACTACACTATTACACTACACCATTACACTGCACCATTACACTACACCATTACACTACACCATTACACTACACCATTACACTACACCATTACACTGCACCATTACACTACACTACACCATTACACTACACCATTACACTGCACTACACCATTACACTGCACCATTACACTACACTACACCATTACACTACACCATTACACTGCACTACACCATTACACTACACCATTACATTACACTACACCATTACACTGCACTACACCATTACACTACACTACACCATTACACTACACCAATACACTGCACTACACCATTACACTACACCATTACACTGCACTACACCATTACACTACACCATTACACTGCACTACACCATTACACTACACCATTACACTACATACACATGTACACGACAAACCATTACACTGCACTACAAACCATTCACTACACACCATTACACTACAAAAGCCGTACACTACACCATTACAACTGCACTACAAAACAAAAGACCATTAACACATACACCATTAACACTACAAGACTAAAACACCATGTAGCACTACAACACCATTACAACTACCACCATTACAACTACACCATTACAGCTGCACTACACCATTACACTACACCATGTACACTACCACCATTACACTACACAAAACAACCATTTACACTACACCATTACACTAACACCATTACACTACACCATTAGTAATATATGTGCATATGCAAAGAAAGAAAATAGTCCTATTTATACTACTATACTGTATGTAGATAAAGATAGATTTAGAAAAGGTTCAAATGCAGGCAAATAAGTCAAGAAACAAACACTCCATGGAGAAAGCTAAATCAGTCGTGTCTGTTTGTTTTGGTCCGGCCACAAGATTTTCATCAACATCACAGGCGATATCCTCCCTTGGCCAGAAAACGGGGGGAAATATCTTCTGACATGACGCATCCACCCACTGACAGGACTCTGCTGGAATGTCACCACAGGCCTCCTCCATGGCTTGGAGAAGGTCATGACAGTTTGTGGGGTTTGCGATTAGACACCTTCCACCGCCATGCTGACAAACTCCTCAATCGGGTTGATAATGGTGATTATGGTGTGAGAATTGTAACCTGGGGATGGTCACGGAACCAATTGCGGACTTGAGGCAGCCCGATGGAAACTCACGTTGTCCACAAAATTAGAACATACATTTGCTGCTCGGGATCACCTGGCCCCTCTCTGCTCGGGATGGGTTCCTGAGGGGATGGGTTCCTGAGGGGATGGGTTCCTGAAGGGGATGGGTTCCTGAGGGGGTGGGTTCCTGAGGGGTGGGTTCCTGAGGGGATGGTTCCTTTCCTCTCCTCCTGGGGGGATGGGTTCCCTGAGGGGGTGGGTTCCTGAGGGGATGGGTTCCTGGGGGATGGGTTTCCTGAGGGGATGGGTTCCTGAGGGGATGGGTTCCAGAGAGGGTGGGTTCCTGAGGGGATGGGTTCCTGAGGGGATGGGTTCCTGAGGGGTGGGGTTCCCTGAGGGGATGGGTTCCTTCCTCTCCTCCTGGGGGGATGGGTTTCTGAGGGGATGGGTTCCTGGGGGGGTGGGTTCCTGGGGGATGGGTTCCTGGGGGGATGGGTTCCTGGGGGGATGGGTTCCTGGGGGGGGGGGTTCCTGGGGGGATGGGTTCCTTCCTCTCCTCATGGGGGGATGGGTTCCTGGGGGTATGGGTTCCTTCCTCTCCTCCTGGGGGGATGGGTTCCTGGTGAGTTCCTGGGGGGGATGGGTTCCTGGGGGTATGGGTTCCTTCCTCTCCTCCTGGGGGGATGGGTTCCTGGTGAGTTCCTGGGGGGGATGGGGTTCCTGGGGTATGTTGTTCCTTCCTCTCCTCCTGGGGGGATGGGACTTGTATCCAAATCCATGATTCTCTGAAATGACAGTAAATAATATAGGTCTTGTACAATAGAGTTTGCTGGCAACATCAATGAGTCTCTAATGTCTCAAGAATGTAATACTAGTGCATTACAAACTTGATATATATTCGTACAGTTTATCTTTCACTCTTTGGGAATTCCTTTCAAACGGGAATCTGTAGATTTGCTTCATCCGGAGTTAAGGAGGTGGTTGATAAACTCTGATGTTATGGAAGGTGGCAGGGTTTTAAATAATCCGTTGTTGTATTTCCTGCATTAGTTTTAGTGTGTAAACAGTTGTGAAAAACTGTAAATAATTTTTGCTCTCACCCCCCCCTCGCCTGTTACCCCCCCCGGTCTGAGTCCCCTCCTGTCTGAGACCCCCCTGTCTGAGTCACCCCCCCTGTCTGAGTCCCCCCTGTCTGAGTTCCCCCCTGTCTGAGACCCCCCTGTCTGAGTCCCCTCCTGTCTGAGTTCCCCCCTGTCTGAGACCCCTCTGTCTGAGTCCCCCCCCTGTCTGAGTCCCCCCTGTCTGAGTCCCCCCCTGTCTGAGTCCCCCCCCTGTCTGAGTCCCCCCTGTCTGAGTCCCCCCCTGTCTGAGTCCCCCCCTGTCTGAGTCCCCCCCTGTCTGAGTACCCCTGACTGAGTCCCCCCCTGTCTGAGTCCCCCCCTGTCTGAGTTCCCCCCATCTGTTTCCATTCATGTCTGAGTCCCCCCCCGTCTGAATCCCCCTCGGGTCTGAGTCCCCCTGTCTGCCCCCCCCCTATCTGAGTTCCCCCGGTCTGTTTCCCCCTGTCTGAATTCCCCCGGTCTGTTTCCCCCATCTGTTCCATTAATGTCTGAGACCCCCCCCGTCTGAGTTCCCCTGTTCCCCCAGTCTGTGCTTCCCCTGTCTGAGTTCCCCCTGTCTGAGTTCCCCCCTGTCTGAGTCCCCACTGTCTGAGTTCCTCCGTCTGTTTCTATTCATGTCTGCGGTCCCCCGGTCTGTTTCCCCCCACCTGAGTTCCCCTGGTCTGTTGCTCCCCCTGTCTGAGTCCCCCCTGTCTGTTGCTCCCCCTGTCTGAGTCCCCCCTGTCTGAGTTCTCCTGGTCTGTTGTTCCCCTGGTCTGTAGTTCCCCTGGTCTGAGTTCCCCGGTCTGTTGCTCCCCCTGTCTGAGTCCCCCCTGTCTGAGTTCCCCCTGTCTGAGTTCCCCCGGTCTGTTTCCATTCATTTCTGAGTCCCCCCCCCCGTCTGAGTTCCCCCTGGTCTCCGGTCCATTTCCCCCCTGTCTGAGTCCCCCCTGTCTGAGTCCCCCCTGTCTGAGTCCCCTCCTGTCTGAGACCCCCCCTGTCTGAGTCCCCCCTTTCTGAGACCCCTCTGTCTGAGTCCCCCCTGTCTGAGTTCCCCCCTGTCTGAGACCCCCCCTGTCTGAGTCCCCACCCATCTGAATTTCCCCCTGGTCTGTTTTCCCCCCTGAATTTCCCCCTGGTCTGTTTTCCCCCTGTCTGTTTTCCCCCCTGAATTTCCCCCTGTCTGTTTTCCCCCTGGTCTGAATCCCCCTGGTCTGTTTTTCCCCTGGTCTGTTTTCCCCCTGGTCTGAATCCCCCTGGTCTGTTTTCCCCCTGGTCTGTTTTCCCCCTGGTCTGTTTTCCCCCTGGTCTGAATCCCCCTGGTCTGTTTTCCCCCTGGTCTGAATCCCCCTGGTCTGTTTTCCCCCTGGTCTGTTTCCCCCCTGTCTGTTTTCCCCCTGGTCTGAATCCCCCTGGTCTGTTTTCCCCCTGGTCTGTTTTCCCCCTGGTCTGTTTTCCCCCTGGTCTGTTTTCCCCCTGGTCTGTTTTCCCCCTGGTCTGTTTCCATTCATGTCTGTTAGTTTTACAGTTATCGACTCTCGGTTTCTGTCTCATCACTGTGGCAACCTCCCTCCCTCCACTTCTCTCTCTCTCTCTCTATCTCTCTCTGTCTCTCTCTCTCTGTCTATCTCTCTCTCTCTCTCTCAGCACACAGACGTGGGTCTATTTAGTTGAAATTCTCATTTCCTGTTTGGGGTGTGTATCCGATCCCTTGTTCTTCTGCCCAACACACATCAAACACCCATCCGCTCAGAATGAAGGAGAAAAAGACAAGGATAGGATATGCAGACAGAGAAGGAATGGAGGATGGATGGAGAGAAGGAAGAATAGAGGAGTCCCTGGAGAGACTCATGTATGAGTTTGTGATAGATACAGTACAGTGGGTGGAGGGGAGGGGAGGAGGACAGTACAGTGGGTGGAGGGGAGGGGAGGAGGACAGTACAGTGGGTGGAGGGGAGGGGAGGAGGACAGTACAGTGGATGGAGGGGAGGAGGACAGTACAGTGGATGGAGGGGAAGGGAGGGGAGGAGGACAGTACAGTGGATGGAGGGGAGGGGGAGGGGAGGAGGACAGTACAGTGGATGGAGGGGAGGAGGACAGTACAGTGGGTGGAGGGGAGGGGAGGGAGGAGGACAGTACAGTGGATGGAGGGGAGGAGGACAGTACAGTGGGTGGAGGGGAGGGGAGGAGGACAGTACAGTGGATGGAGGGGAGGAGGACAGTACAGTGGGGTGGAGGGGAGGGGAGGAGGACAGTACAGTGGATGGAGGGAGGGGAGGGAGGAGGACAGTACAGTGGGTGGAGGGGAGAGAGAGAGAGAGCGCAGAGAGAGAGAGAGTAGATGAGAGAGAGAGAGAGAGAGAGAGAGAGAGAGAGAGAGTGAGAGAGAGAAGAGAGAGAGAGTGACAGAGAGAGAGAGAGACAGAGAGAGTGAGAGAGGCGAGAGGGAGAGAGTGAGAGAGGAGAGAGAGAGAGAGAGAGAGAGAGGAGAGAGAGAGAGAGAGAGTGAGAGAGAGAGAGAGAAGAGATGGAGAGGAGAGAGAGAGAGAGAGGAGAGAGAGAGAGGAGAGAGAGAGAGAGAGAGAGAGAGAGAAGAGAGTGAGAGAGACAGAGAGAGTGAGAGACAGAGAGACAGAGAGAGTGAGAGACAGAGAGACCCCACTGGGTTTTGAGAATCCCAGTTATGTGATTTTCCCCTTAATTTGTTTTTATTTATGTCCATTATATATTTAGTCATTTGCTTAATTCCTGTTAACAAGACTGTGGTGCCAGTCTAGCAGGAGGGCTGCTTCTCTGTCTCATCTGATAAACACAGTGTGGTCACACACACAGACACACACACAGACACACACACACAGACACACACACAGACACACACACAGACACACACACACAGACACACACACACAGACACACACACAGACATACACACAGACACACACAGACAGACACACAGACACACACACAGACACACACACACACAGACACACA